>NC_062969.1:515775-707351 GCF_023119035.1 Salvia hispanica | reverse complement strand
GGATTGATCGGATCACTTAAGCTGCACATAGGCCTGCTTCCGACAAATTTGCGAAGCGCCAGTTCCCCCAACATGTTCGCGGCGTTTTAGGATGCGCGGAGTTGTTTATGCACATCGTTGGGATGGAGCGTCGCTATCGTGTTTCCGCTCCGCACGTGCGTCGGCGACCGGCCACACCCCCATCCAAAAGTGCAGGGCGGAAACCCAGACGGGTTGGCCTACGGGGGCACGGGGCATGTGGGACGAGTACCTCCACATCGGTAGTCGTCGGCGAAATGTCCGAAGGAGTTCGTGACGGCGTGATAGACCCCTTGGTGGGCGACTTTCAAGCTCACGCCCAAGATTGTCGGATCGATGGGGATGCACGGGAGAAGCATGGGTTCCCCGGGATGTTAGGCACATAGATTGTATGCATTGGGAGTGGAAAACTGTCCGAGTTTCTGGAAGGGGCCACACGACCGGCTACAAGTCAAAAAACCCACGTTAATCCTCGAGGCGTAGCGATACGCGGGCCGTGGATCCGGCATGCGTAAAGGAATTTGCCAACATGCGCCAAGTGGATGCTCATATTCAACTTCAAAAGGATATAATTGAAGAGTTGTGGGCACGGAGGATTGCACGGAGATAGTTTTTTTCTTTATTTATGCATGTAAATTTTTTTTAAACTATGTAACTTTTGTAACTGAAATTAATGAATTTTCCCGTATATATGTCGTACATTTTATTCCGTATTTTAATGGTTTTGTAGTTCCGTAAATGTAGTATATTTTGAATTGTTTTTATTGCGGCTGACCTATGGCTGGCCTAAATCTGACGTGGCAGGTGGTTTTTTTGGTGTTGCTGACGTGGCAGGGGAGAGAATGGCTAGCCTATGGCTGGCCTAAAACCTATTGGAGATGCTCTAAGAGGTTAAGAGATGAGAGCTTAGGACTAATGTTATTAAGATTTTTACCCCCTTTTTATGGAAAACAATTTAACCGTCCCACCACATTCCAAAGAATAATCAAGAGGCACTAGTCCCCTAAATTCAAGATCCACCGGTTCACTTCCAATTCTATTTTTTGAATTTATAAAAATGTATAGATACTCCAATCGATTACATTCCTATTAAAATCTGTGTGATTTGAATTTAAACAAATAATATATAGAATATTATGCAGCAAAAAGATAACCAAGAGTCTCTCTAGAGTCAAACACCTTCTGCATTCACTACGTTTTTATGAGCAACAAATGTATGAATTAAAATAAGAATCTAATGCCTAAGGCCGTTAATTTTATTCTATCTATCTATGTACTGCATTATCAACGTCTATCTCATTTATTTACTGTTTAATTTAAAACTAACAGAATGGGAATTTGGAAGGGCTAATGACTCTTGGTTAGCTTCTTCCACCATTAAAAAGAGTGTGAGTGCATAAAGATCTTAATTGTATCCATCTTTGTTTCTTACCACCAACATTAACACCATGCCAGATGTTAGACTGATCAAGTCTACAATAAACTAATATTCATAAACATGATTTAGCCAAAAATAAAACTATATTCATAAGCATAACCTCATGATAGCATGTTATATCGAAAACGAAGGAATCGTATGCATTAAAATTTATTCGTTTGTTGAGACTGAAAATATTATTCTTCATAATCATTGGAGTCATGAAAACATACAGTCTGTAAAAGTAATGTGGAATGAATGGCCGTCTTCTCTTCTTCCAACACAGAGAACCTTTAAATACAAGATGCAAGAATGGAAGGTTGAAGATGTGAAAGACATTATCAAATATTTCGAGCTTCTTTATATATTACATGAATGATCCGATCCACAAGGACAATGATTGGGAGTTACTTGAATATTATTGTCTTTTTTGTGAAGTACATGCAACATACACAATCAGTCAGGGCATATATAATTATTGCCATTTAAGTCAATTTTTCATAAAATCTTTGATACTCTCAAGTTGCAATGTATTTGATCATACAATGACAAAAAATAATCAATAATTTGCATACACTACAAGTATGAGACAACAGGAAAATAAAGGATATTTGCACTACTTTCAGACTTCTTTCTTCATCCGTTTGTTGGAATTTTGAGTGAGCAAAACATCAGAGAGAGCAGAAGTGGATGTTAGAGAGGCTTTTAGTATGCTCAAAGCCTGCGCCAATCAACAAACTTCTCTCAACATATACAATAAAATGTTAATCAACGTGAATAATGCTAAAAAAGTTAAAATTATACCTCTTTGAATCCAATTTGAATCTCCCTTTCTTCAACATCAGACATCAGGATCTTAAGGCTATTCAGACTCGAAACAACCGAGACAGCACAAAAAGGGGTCACATTTAGATCATCAGTCACATGATAAGTCATTGGTCCCTCAAGATAACAACCTTGCCCTTTCGGAAAGCTCACAGAAGAAAATCTTGAGAGATTAGTAATGTAGTTGGCAGGTAAGCATTCTTCAACAAGAGGAAGAATCTGGTTTTTGGAGATACAACCATGAGGCAAATTGGGATTCATTAGCCTCTTTTTGGCGTCTGTGGACTTGAAATACTTGTCACCTATGAACTCAGCTGTGCTCCGATACAAGTTGTCGATAGCCTTAACACAAGTCTTTCCATCCATTAGGTGCTCGGCTCCTCCTATTGGTATGTTGAAGAAACTAAACAGAAACTCAACAAAATCTTCCCTAGCTTGAGCATATAAAAACTTTCCACTTGATTTTTGCATTGCCACATTCAAACTTACACTCATAGAGTTGGGACTTTCTTCTTCTGATATTTCATGCAATGGAGTACTTGTTGAATCCATGAGTGTTGTTTTGTTTAGGATGACGTCCGACAATGGAGTTGGCGACGTCAAGGATGCCTTCAACAGCTTCATAATCTAATAAAATTACCAAAATATCTAAATTCAAAATGATTACAAGTATTGAGAAGAATTGAAATTAGAGAATCAAGAATCAATAATCACCTCATTGAACCCGAGATCCACTTGGATAACCTCGGCCTTGTGCGTGTCTGGGATGCCAAGAAGCGACATGATTCGAACGAGTCCAGTCTCATTTGGAAATATTTGCAGATCATCAAGGATTGTGAAAGTTGCTCTACAAATAGTCCAAACTCCATCACTAGAACCAGACTTAGACTCCTTCTTAGCTACTTCATCTGCCATGGTATAAAAATCGCAAACTTTGCAAAACTCGATATGATCATAATACATGCTTATACTCTGAAATGTATTACCACAGTGACGAAACTTGTTCGAACAATAGAAATATTTAGCAGGATGAAAATCGGTAACATCAAGTTTGAGCCTTTTGTATTGATCTTCAAGTGAAGTGGTTGGATTGAGCAGAATCTGCTTAGCACCATCCGTCACAAAATGGGAGCTATCGAGATTCGATAAGCTACAATACAAAGTGCTTAAGCTTCCAATGGAAGGCAGCTCATCTCCATAATGCTGCTTCAACACCTTGATAATTCTTCCCAAAGGCAGAGTCAAGAAGCTTAACAAAGTGTCGACGAAATGAGAGTCAGCCGTTGCAAAAAGTACTTTGTTTCTCTCTTTATCAATCATCACTTTCAACAAGAATGTGTCACCCTTTGCATCTTCAGAGCCCTTTTCATCCTCAGACATTTTTTATATTATTATTAGAATGGAATAAAGGAATTGAGAGGTCTTAGCAAACCCTCTCTTTTTATGGAGAAGAAGTTAGCCTAATTCTAAAGAGAATCACATGGTACATCAATTTTGTATACTTTAGGTAAAATCAAACTTTATTTCAAATGCCATTGTGAAAAATTCAATTATGGACTCTTTGAATTTGCAGTATTGGAATTTGGAGAGATTAATTAACCGTCTCTAAATAATAAGGTCAATTTATTGGCCACATAAAGGGTCGGTTTGCAGAATTAAATACGAAAATTCAATAGTATCCTTTTCTATTAAAATATATATTTTTTTTTGTGAATGAATGTATCATAGTTTCAAAATTAGTAATGTCAAAAGGAAATTTTACAAATTTTGTATTGAGTCTCTTATTAATCTATGTTTTACTTAATTCTGTGAAGTAAATCAAATTATAAATCTGTTTTTTCTGTGATACAAAAGTTTGGTCTATTCTGGAGTGTGGTGGGTAATATATTAATTCTTCATTCTTCTTTATAATAGTAATAAACTAGTTTCACACAAAATTTCAAAGTGTGTGTGGTAAAAAAAATCTCATATATATTAGGAAAATAAATTAAATCCTAGCAAATTTAATAATCAATTCCTAAAATATATGAAAATAATAATTAAACAAATCAAATTACATCCTAACAAAAGATATGACTAAATAATAAATAAGATATTCTAGGAGAAAATTAGGTAACATGCAGCGGTGTTGTATGAAATTGTAGGCAAACTGTTCGATGAAATGCTCCTGGTTGTCGAAACAATTTTTGTTTGTACCTTTTGGTAATCTTCGGAATTCGTTGAGTGATTACCTTGAAATGTTGCATTTTTTTTTTAATTTGGTAATGGAGAAATGCGATTGTTATAGTTTTTGTATGAAATTGTAGACAATATGTTCGATGAAATGCTAAAAAGTGGAAAAGGCTTTCACTTTTTCTTGACAAAACTAATAGAATGATATATCAAAAATGAAAATGACTAGCTAGAGAAACACAATATTCATAAGTACGATTTAGCTAAAAATAAAGCTCAACAGCTATCAGTACTTTCAAGTTTAGGCTTTTTCTTTGGTTGTTCGACCGGCACGGAACTGAGCAGAGCATCGGTGAGAACAGACGTGGACGTAAGAGACGCTTTCAGTATGCTCAAACCCTGCAAACATCAAAACTTGATTAATCAACGTCAACATTCAAACAAATTCACAACAGTAAATTCAAATAAAATTTACCTCTTTCAATCCGACTTGCACCTCTACTTCTTCAACATCAGACATAGCGATATTCTTCTCCCGTAGAAACGAAATGGTCGAATGAATGCCAAAAGGACTCACAGTCAAATCATCCATCACCATATACCCTATTGGTCCCGAAAGATATCTACCCTGCCCTTTCGGAAACGCAAGGGAAGAAAATCTAAACATTTTAAGCACATCATTCTTCATGCATTCTTCTTGATCAAGGGGAAGGATGTAGTTTCCGGAAACACATCCATGAACAAGACTAGGTTTCATCAGTCTCTTTTTCATATCCGGACTCTTAAAATACTTCTCGGCCAGATCAGCAATGCTCCGTTGCAAGTTATCTATAGCCTTAATACAAGTCTCTCCAGCCAGAAGATGCTCAACTCCTCCTAGTGGGATCACGAACAAACTGAAGAGAAACTCAACAAAATCATCCTCAGCTATAGCATACAATAACTTATGTTTAGATTTTTGCACCACCACTTTCATGACAATCTTCTTAGACCCTATCTTTTCTTGAAATGCACTATGATCAACCAATGTCTTTGGCTCGGGAGCACGAGCCAAACTTGTTTTGTCTAGCACGAAGTCCGACAATGGAGTTGGGGAGATGAAGGACACCTTCAGCAAACTCAAGATCTATTCAAAACAAAAGTAATATTTGTAAGCAAACACTACAAAAGCGGAATGAAACTACAGAGAAAGAAGCAAGAATAATCACCTCGTTGAACCCGATCTTCACCTCAATCGACTCAGCCTCGTCCATGTTTGTAATTCCAAGAAGGCTGGTGATTTGAAAGATACCTAAAACACTGGGAAATATCTTGAGATCATCAGAGATGATGAAAGAAGCCCTATCCGCGGCGAAAACTCCTTCAGAAGCAGCTTTAGGCACTTTTTTAGGTTCGTCCGTTGCTGTAGTTGTATGAGTATGAATATGACTGTATTGGCAAACAACTTTGTCATAGTAGATGCTCACACTATGAGTCCCAAGATTGCAGCCGCGACAGTGAAAATATTTAGTAGGCTGAAAATCAATGAGGCTCGGCTTTAGCATTCCGCATTCAACTTCAAATGGACTTCTTGGATTTAGCAGGATCTTCTTGGCATCGTTTGACACGAAGTCAGCGTTGTCAGCGCATGCTAAGCTGCGGTACAAATTGGTTAGGCCTCCAATGGCGGGCGCCTTCTGGCCGAAGTGGTCGTTAAGGGCTTTGAGAATTCTTCCCATAGGCATACTCAAGAAGCTCAGCAGAATGTCCACAAATTGGCGGTCGGATTCTGCAAAGAGAACCTTCTTTTTCTTCTTGTCGATCATCACTTTTAAAGTGAACTTGAAATCCTCACTTGCATCAGACATCCTATTAACTTTGGTGGAAAGAAAGTAAGAAACAAAGATTAATGGAATCAATGAATTATCATCTTTCTGCACTCTTGTTCTTGCAAATAGTGTTAATTCAACACTAAATTACATTTTCGCTTTGCATTTATTTTGATATAGTCTATATTAGTATCATTTGTACTTTATAATGATTTGGTGTGTGATCAAATACTAACTAAGTTACAGTAATAACTAATATCAATTTTGTGTGTTAAAAATATCAACACAAAGACATATATTTATCCTAATAACTAATATCAATTTTGTGTGTTAAAAATATCAACACAAAGACATATATTTATCAATATTCTTGTGTTGATAAACTTATGTGTTTGTGTTGATATTTAAATTTACATATTTTACTGATATAATTATGTTTTTGTGTTGATAATTATAATGCACAGATTGAAAGTTATTAGTTATTAACCGAAATAGCACACTATCGCAACCATGATCTACATAATCAATTCACGTCAATTCTATATTATACAAAACCGAATTCCAGTTTCCTAAGAAAGTCAAAATAAGTATCTCTATCAATAGTTTTCAGTTTTAAAAGCCACAAAATTTCGATTTTTAAAAATTTACTATATGGTTATAAAGAAAACTGATTCTTACCGATAAATTTTGGATTATATAATAAAGTAGGTGAATTTTTGTATGCAGAAGCAAGAGTTAATGTACAATCACAACTTACTTGACGGCGGAGATCGGTGCAGTGACGATTGGAATTTCAAAACCAAATTGGAAAAGCAAAATAAATAAATTGATATTAGAGATTATGATGAGTGACACTTGAGTGAATAAATATTCTTTTCAAGGGTATCAAATCTAGGTTTTTGCTGGTTATATAACAAGATCTTGGATTAGAATGGCTTGATTATGGATGATATACGGAATATATAGGGAAGATATGGATTAAGATTTTTCTCACATTCCTACCGCCAAAATCAGCCGCCTAAATTAATACTATATTTCATTTACCCTTTAATATATAGTATTTAGGATAGGGGTGGCAAATCGTGCGTGTCGGGTCGTTATCGTGTCGACACGAACACGATAACAACAAACACGAACACGACCCGTTAAGAAAACCTCAAACACGAACACGAACACGACCCGCTACCCTCAGACACGAACACGACACGAACCCATTAACGACACGAACCGTTTCGGGTCAACACGACACGAACCCATTAATGACACGAACATAAGTATTGAAAAATGAAAATAATAAGAATAATAATATTAAAATATTATGTGTTAATAAGAATAATAATATTAAAATATTATGTGTTAACGGATAACACGAACACGACACGAACACGCATTGTTAACGGATAACACGAACCCGACACGAAATTTTCGTGTCCTTAATGGGTCGACCCGATAAGGACACGAACACGATAAGCTCTGACCCAAACCCATTAATTTCGTGCCGGTTCGTGTCGTGTTATCGTGTCGTGTCAAAAATTGTCAGCCCTAATTTAGGAAAAGATTTCATTTTCCAAATGAAAAGTTTGCGGTTTAGAAAGATTAAATAATCAAATCTTTAATCTATATTAATAATTGTCAAACATATTACGTAGGCATTTAAAGAATAATAATATGTACAAATACTCCCTTCATTCCATAGACTATAGAAATAGATCATTTATGGTACACGAGTTTTATTGTATAATCAGTAAATTAGCAAAGTAATAGAAAAATAAAAATAATAATTCAAATTGTATAGTGCTAGGATCCATAAATAATTAAGTAAAAAAGGAGAAATAAGTTGTTATAGACTATTTTATGGGACAAACGAAAAAAGAGTATTTATATTAAAATATTGAGAAATAAAGTATATAAATTAATCTATTTTTGTGTTATAAAGTTCTTATATATGCATACTTTGACACGAAGCCTGCATTTCTTTTTTTGTTTTGGATATTTTTTTTATATCACGCCTTTCTAATCAAAGGGGTCACTACTATCACATTGAAAAGGGACAATTTTGACATTCTCAATTTGCAAAACATATGATCATGCAATGAAAAAGCAGACAATCGAAACATTAATGTGCACATCAGAAAAGTCGAATTGACTTGAAAACTAAGAAAATACTGATACATTAACAAAGCTGCAGGGATAACAAATTTTGCAAAACTCTCAGACTTCTTCTTTCATTCGTTTGTTGGAATGTTGAGTGAGCAAAGCATCGGTAAGAGCAGAAGTGGATGTTAGAGAGGCTTTCAGTATGCTCAAACCCTGCATCAACCAACAAACTTCGTCTCAACATATACATAAAACATCATGTTAATCAGAGATTAACAAAATTCAAATTGTAGCATGATCACCTCTTTGAATCCAATTTGCATCTCCCTTTCTTCGACATCAGATATCGGGATCTTCAGGCTGTGGAGACTCGAAAAGACAGAGACAGTACAAAAAGGCGTAACGGTTAAATCATCAGTCACATGATAATTCATTGGTCCCTCAAGATAACACCCTTTCCCTTTGGGAAACTTCTCAAAAGAAAAAACTGAGAGATCATCAGTGTAGTTAGCAGGTAAGGATGCTTCAACAAGAGGAAGAATATGGCTTTCGGAGATACAACCAAGAGGCAACTTGGGATTCATTAGCCTCTTTTTGGCACCTTTGGTCTTGAAATACTTATCACCTATGAATTCAGATGCGCTTCGATACAAGTTGTCAATGGCCTTAACACAAGCCTTACCTCCCATGAGGTGCTCGGCTCCTCCTATCGGTATGTTGAAGAAACTAAACAGAAACTCAACAAAATCTTCCTTAGCTTGAGCATATAACAACTTTCCACTTGATTTTTGTATCGCCAATTTCAAACTTACATTAGTTGAAGTGGGGTTTTTTTCCATTGATATGTGGTGCAATGGATCCCTTGGAGAATCCATGAGTGTTGTTTTGTTTAGAATGACTTTCGACAATGGAGTTGGCGACGTCAAGGATACCTTCAACAACTTCACAATCTAACACAAAAACAACTAACTAGAACTGATAACAAATATTGGAAGAAGATTGAGATTAGGGAATCAAGAATCACCTCATTGAATCCAAGATTGACTTGGATTACCTCGGCCTTATGCACATCCGTGACTCCAAGAGGCGTCCTGATTTGAACGAGTCCAATCTCATTTGGAAATATTTGCAGATCATCAAGGATTGTGAAATACGTTGTTCGTTTAGTCCAGACTCCGTCACTAGAACCAGCTCTCGACACTTTGTTAGCTACTTCATTTGCCATATTAGACTCACAAATTTTGCAATACTTGACATTATGATAGTACTTGCTTACACTACGAAATCTAGTATCACAACGACGAAACTTGTTTGAACAATAGAAATATGCAGCAGGCTGAAAGTCAGTGATATCAAGTTTGAGCCTTTTGTATTGATCTTCAAATGAAGTGGTTGGATTGAGCAGAATCTGCTTAGCACCATCCGTCACAAAATGGGAGCTACCGAGATTCGATAAGCCATGATACAAGCTGGTTAAGCTTCCAATGGTAGGCAGCTCATCTCCATAATGCAGCTTCAACACTTTGATAATTCTTCCTAACGGCAAAGTCAAGAAGCTCAACAAAATGTCTACGAAATGGCGGTCGGCTGTGGCAAAAAGTACTTTGTTTCTCTCTTTATCAATCATCACTTTCAACGAGAATGTATAACCTTTTTCATCCCCAGACATTTTCGATAGCATATTTGGTACAAACAAACTATTATGATACTAGTAATTTGGACAAAGTAATTTATATTTCTCAGCAAACCCTCTTTTTATGGGGAAGAAGTTAAACTAAGAGTCATAAGTCCCATCAAATTCCAAAGACTATTTGTATTCACTCCCTTTATGTGATAATCAAACTTTTGAATACACCTATCAATGTTATACATAAATTGAATCTTCAGTAGTATTTCAAACTTCCTTTCAAATGAAATTGTATTTCAATCGACACAAATTGTAATTTAGTTGGAAATAAATAAATAAATTTATTAGTTGGAAATAAATAAATAGTAGTGTGACATCATTTAGTACAAACTACAAAGAAGATCTAGTATTGAACTTATGGAACATCAATTTTTTTCCATTTTAATCCGTTCACAATTATGTTTTTAATCAAATTTTCCCCACACAATTGATTAGTACTGACTTTAATATTCTTCCCCTTATTCACAACATACTAAAAATATTCAAATGAAGGCATATTGTAAGCAAAATCACACTCTTTCATGATAATCTTGACAGTCTCAAGTTGCAAAGTATTTGATCATACAATGCCAACAAAAAAAAAACAAAAACAATATCTTGCTTCAAGAAAACTAAGGATGTAATAAAACAAAAACAAAGCTGCAAAAGTAAACAATACTTTGCACTACTTTCAGACTTCTTGCTTCACCCGTTTGTTGGAATTCTGAGTAAGAAGAGTATCAGAGAGAGCAGAAGTGGATGTTAGAGAGGCTTTTAGTGTACACAATGCCTGTATCAATCAAAATGAATAATTCTACAAATTTGCAAAGTGTACTATTTGTTACCTCATTGAATCCTGTTTTAATCTCCCCTTTTCCTGTATTTGGTTGTTTGATCGGCGCGGAATTGAGCAGAGCATCAGTGAGAACAGACGTGGACGTAAGAGACGCTTTCAGTATGCTTAATGCCTGCAAACAAACATCAAACTTCATCAATCAACATCTAAACATACATACAAAAGCAGTACTAGTTTCAAAGATCATTTACCTCTTTCACTCCGACTTGCACCGCTCTCTCTTCGACATCAGACATAGGGATATTCTTCTCACGTAGAAAGGAAATGGTCGAATGGATACGTAGAGGCTTCATCGTTAGATCATCCATCACCATATACGCTATTGGCATAGCGACATATCTACCCTGCCCTTTCGGAAACTTAAGGGAAGCAAATTTGAAATTTTGAAGTTCATTAAGAGTCATGGATTGTTGATCAAGGGGAAGAATGTAGTTCTCGGAAACAGAACCGTGAACAAGACTAGGTTTCATTAGTTCATTTTTCATAGACGGACTCTTGAAGTACTTCTCAGCCAGACCAGCAACGCTCCGTTGCAAGATATCTATTGCCCTAATACACGTCTTACCGGCAAGAAGATGCCCGACTCCTCCTAATGGTATGACTAATAAACTGAACAGAAAATCAACAAAATCATCCTCAGCTAGAGCATACAATAACTTGCCTTTAGACTTTTGCACTACCATTTTCAGAACCAACTTCTTACACCCTAACTTTTCTTGATGATTAACCAATGTACTTAGCTCGGGAGCAAGAGCCAAACTTGTTTTGTTTAGCACGAGATCCGCCAATGGAGTTGGGGAGATGAAGCACAGCTTCAGCAGACTCACAATCTATTCAAAAGAAAAGTAAAATTAGTTAGCAAATAGTAGTACAAAAGCTGAATCAAAGTATAGAGAAAGAATCAAGAAGAATCACCTCCTTCAAACCTATCTTCACATCAATCGACTCGGCCTTGTCCATGTTTGCAATGCCAAGAACGTTGGCGATTTGGAAGATACCCATAGCACTGGGAAATATCCGCAGATCATCAGAGATGATGAAAGAAGCCCTGTCCGCAGCAAAAACTCCTTCAAAAGCAGCTTTAGCCACTCTTTCAGGTTCGTCTGTTGTTGTAGTTATACGACCATATTCTGGGTGCATAAGGCAATGATCAGCTTGATCATAGTATATGCTTGCACTATGAGTCCCAAATTGGCATTGGCGACAATGAAAATATTTAGTAGGCTGAAAATCAATGAGGCTCGGCTTTAGCATTCCGCATTCAACTTCAAATGGACTTCTTGGATTGAGCAGGAGGTTCTTGGCATCGATTGACACGAAGTCAGCGTTGTCAGCACATGCTAAGCTATGGTACAAATTGGTTAGGCTTCCAATGACGGGCGCCTTCTGGCCAAAGTGGTCATTGAGGACATTGACAATTCTCCCCATAGGCAAACTCAAGAAGCTCAGTAGAATGTCTACAAATTGGCAGTCGGATTCTGCAAACAGCATCTTATTTTCCTTCTTGTCGATCATCACTTTCAAAGTGAACTTGAAATCCTCGCCAGCCTTAGTCATCCTAGCTAGTAGTATTGGTGTTACAAAAAGAAAGACATGTGAAATTATAAGACTGGTTAGTTTTTCACCAAAATTCATGATTTATCTATTAATTATAAACTGTTTTTCGCCAACAATTTATGGATTTAATACAGCAATCTAAAGGGGAATTTTGTATGCACAAACAAGAGTAAATGTAGAGATACAACTTACCTAATCACAAAGGAGTGTGATGCAGTAATAGGAGAAATAATGCAAATAATGCAGAAACGTATTGAGAAATGACTGGTAAAATGAACTCAAAGAATTGAGAACTCTATGAGACCTTTATTTAGGCAAAGAGAAATTCTAAAATTATGGAAAATAAAACTAGAAGGAAAATAACTTAAAAGGAAAATAAGCAAAATAGGAAAACCTAATTTGTAGAACTAGAAGGAAAATAACTAAAAAGGAAAATAAGCAAAATAAGAAAACCTAATTTGTAGAAGGAAAAACAATTACTTCTAATATTTTTCCATGTACTAATTCTATTTAATTAGGAAATAAATAAAATCCAAAATATAATTTTCTTAGGCCATCTCCAATCCTTTACACTAAACTAAACCCATTTTAGAGTATGCATCACACCAAAAAATAATTTTACTCCAACCATTTACATCATTTTTAAAATTTTGTCTCACAAAATTTTTGCAACTGTGTTTCTTTCCTACAGCCAAGATCAGCCGCCAAAGTTCAAGATGGTAATTGCCATATCAATAAAAAAAATTTTGAGCATATAATTATGAAGAAAATTCTATCTTATAAAATTATATTATGTGATGAAGACATATTTACTAATCTAGAAAATTTTGGCTCTGTTTTTTAGTTTTCTATTTCTATTTTAAGCAAAATATTTCTTTTTAGTTGTATTATTATGTACAAAATTCTATATTATAGATTGTATAATTATGTGATGTAATAAATATTTCAAAAATGTTAATTATTCCAAAAAACAAATATTTACAGTACTATTCTTTTTCAAGTAGATTAGTCTGCCTTTCAATAACATAAATATATCATACTAGGGATGTAATCAATTGCTAACTCATTCATTAATTGCTAACTACGACTAATTTAAGACCATATTCGATATTTCACCGAATGGAATACTTGCTGAATCCATCCATGGCTGTTGTTTTGTTTAGGATGACATCCGACAATGGAGTTGGCGACATCAACGAAGCCATCAACAACTTAATAATCTAACAAGATTTATACAACACAAAAACAACTAGTTAGAGGTGGTAACAAATATTGGAAGAAGACTGAGATTAGAGAAGCAAGAATCACCTCATTGAATCCAAGATTGACTTGGATTACCTCGGCCTTATGCGCATCCGTGACTCCAAAAAGCGTCCTGATTTGAACGAGTCCAATCTCATTTGGAAATATTTGCAGATCATCAAGGATTGTGAAATATGTTGTCCGTTTAGTCCAGACTCCGTCACTAGAACCAGCTCTAGACACTTTCTTAGCTACTTCATTTGCCATATTAGACTCACAAATTTTGCAATACTTGACATTATGATAGTACTTGCTTACACTACGAAATCTAGTATCACAACGACGAAACTTGTTTGAACAATAGAAATATGCAGCAGGCTGAAAATCAGTGATATCAAGTTTGAGCCTTTTGTATTCATCTTCAAATATAATGAAGTGGTTGGATTGAGCAGAATCTGCTTAGCACCATCCGTCACAAAATGGGAGCTATCGAGATTCGATAAGCTATGATACAATGTGCTTAAGCTTCCGATGGCAGGCAGCTCATCTCCATACTGCAGCTTCAACACTTTGATAATTCTTCCCAAAGGCAAAGTCAAGAAGCTCAACAAAATGTCTACGAAATGGCTGTCGGCTGTGGCAAAAAGTACTTTGTTTCTCTCTTTATCAATCATCACTTTCAACGAGAATGTATAACCCTTTTCACCCTTTTCATCTTCAGACATTTTTTTTGATAGTATATGAGTTACAAACAAACTATGATGATACTATTAACTAGGAAAAAGGAATTGATAATTCTCAGCAAACCCTCTTTTTTATAAATAAAAAACAGTCATTAGTCCCACCAAATTCTAAACACTATTTGTATTCACTCCCTCTATGATAATCACATGGTACATCAATTTTATAAATAAATTGACTCTTTAGTTGTATTTCAAACTTCCTTTCAAATGAAATTGTATTTCAATCTACAAAGAAGATCTAGTATTGCACTTATGCAACATCAATATTTTTCCATTTTAATTAGTTCGTTCACAAAGAATTTATGTAGTATTTTCTTTTAAATCAACTATAATATTGTACCCCTTATTCACTCTCACAACACACTAAAAAATTATACGTATGTAAAAAAAAAAGTACAATACTTAACCAACCTATATATTCAAACTCATATTGCCACAACACTCTAAAACAAACTATAGAAGTGGAATAAGTTGTCTTTCATTCACATTTTTTACTTCGAGAACATTTCCTAAAACTCTTTAAACCTGATTAACAAGGCCAATGATTGGGAATTACTCGATTGTCTTTCTGTAAATTAAAGTACAACATACTCAATCAGTTAAATGAAGGCATATTGTAAGCAAAATCACACTCTTTCATGATAATCTTGACAGTCTCAAGTTGCAAAGTATTTGATCAAACAATGCCAAAAAAAGAACCAATATTCTGCTTCCAGAAAACTAAGGATGTAATAAAACAAAAACAAGCTGCAAAGGTAAACAATATTTTGCACTACTATCAGACTTCTTGCTTCACCCGTTTGTTGGAATTCTGAGTAAGAAGAGTATCAGAGAGAGGAGAAGTGGATGTTAGAGAGGCTTTTAGTGTACACAAAGCCTGTATCAATCAAAATGAATAATTCTACTAAATTTCAAAGTGTACTAATATTACCTCTTTGAATCCTGTTTTAATCTCCCCATTTTCTGCCATTGGTTGTCTGATCGGCACGGAATTGAGCAGAGCATCAGTGAGAACAGACGTGGACGTAAGAGACGCTTTCAGTATGCTTAAAGCCTGCAAACATCAAATCTTCACTAATCAACATTCAAACATATAAACAAAAGTAATTTCAAATGATTTACCTCTTTCACTCTGACTTGCACTGCTATTTCTTCGACATCTGACATAGGGATATTCTTCTCACTTAGAAAGGAAATGGTCGAATGGATACGCAAAGGCTTCATCGTTAGATCATCCATCACCATATAAGCTATTGGCCTAGAGAGATATCTACCCGGCCCTTTCGGAAACTTAAGGGAAGAAAATTTGAATTGTTGAAGTTCATTAAAAGTGATGCATTGTTGATCAAGGGGAAGAATGTAGTTCTCGGAAACAGAACCATGAACAAGACTAGGTTTCATAAGTCCATTTTTCGTAGACGGACTCTTGAAATACTTCTCAGCCAGACCAGCAACGCTCCGTTGCAAGATATCTATACCCTTAATACACGTCTTACCAGCAAGAAGACTCCCAACTCCTCCCAGTGGGATTATTAACAAACTGAAGAGAAAGTCAACAAAATCATCCTCAGCTAGAGCATACAATAACTTGCCTTTGGATTTTTGCACCACTATTTTCAAAACCAACTTCTTAGTCTCTAACTTTCCTTGAATATCAGTATGATTAACCAATGTCTTTGGCACAGGAGCAAGATCCAAACTTGTTTTGTTTAGCACGAGATCCGCCAATGGAGTTGGGGAGATGAAGCACAGCTTCAGCAGACTCACAATCTATTCAAACCAAAAGTAAAATTAGTTAGCAAATAGTAGTGCAAAAGCTGAATCAAAGAATAGAGAAAGAATCAACAAGAATCACCTCCTTCAAACCTATCTTCACATCAATCGACTCGGCCTTGTCCATGTTTGCAATGCCAAGAACGTTGGCGATTTGGAAGATACCCATAGCACTGGGAAATATCCGCAGATCATCAGAGATGATGAAAGAAGCCCTATCCGCAACGAAAACTCCTTCAAAAGCAGCTTTAGCCACATTTTTAGGTTTGTCTGTTGTTGTAGCCATACGATTAAATGTTGTTGTAGCTATACGATCATATAGTTCGTGTTTAAGGCAATTAGCTTCATCATAGTATATGCTTACACTATGAGTCCCAAATCTGCATTGGCGACAATGAAAATATTTAGTAGGCTGAAAATCAATGAGGCTCGGCTTTAGCATTCCGCATTCAACTTCAAATGGACTTCTTGGATTGAGCAGTAGGTTCTTGGCATCGATTGACACGAAGTCAGCGTTGTCAGTGCATGCTAAGCTACGGTACAAATTGGTTAGGCTTCCAATGACGGGCGCCTTCTGGCCAAAGTGGTCGTTGAGGACTTTGACAATTCTTCCCATAGGCAAACTCAAGAAGCTCAGTAGAATATCTACAAATTGGCAGTCGGATTCTGCAAACAGCATCTTATTTTCCTTCTTGTCGATCATCACTTTCAAAGTGAACTTGAAATCCTCCCCAGCATTAGTCATCCTAGCTAGTAGTATTGGTGTTACAAAAAGAAAAACATGTGAAATTAGGATCTCATGAATTACTATAAGATTGATTAGTTTTTCACCAAAATTCATGACTTATCTATCCATTATCAATTGTTTTTTGCCAACAATTTTTGGATTTAATAAGAAACTAGGTGAATTCCTTCTTGTTTATTGACATCATAATGTAACAATCTAATTAAAGGTGAATTTTGTATGCAGAAACAAAGTGTAAATGTAGAGCCACAACTTACCTAATCACAAAGGAGTGGCGATTGGAACTTGAAAATGAAATTGTAAAGGCAGTATAAATGAATTGATGTTATATACTAATTTGTTTTCAAGCGTATCTCGTGCTCAACAGAGTTCTGATACGATTACCAAATCTAGGTTTTGGTCGATATCAAGATCTTGGATAAGTATGGAATGATTTTGAATGATACGTTTTAAGATTCTCTCATTCCTACCGCCAAGATCTGCCGCCAAAGTTGAAGATGGTAATTGCCATCTCAATAAAATTCTTTTGAATTGTATAAATATGAACAAAATTCTAGTATCTTATAAATTTATGTTATGTGATGAAGACATATTTACTAATCTAGAAAAATCTGAATATGTTTTTTAGTTTTATATTTCTATTTTAAGCAAAATATTCTTTTTAGTACTATTATTATGTACAAAATTCTATATTATAGATTGTATAATTAGGTGATGAAATGAATATTCCAAAAATGTTAATTATTCCGAAAAATAAATATTTACAGTACTATTCTTTTTCAAGTAGACTATTCCGCATTTCAATAACATAAATATATCATATTAGGGGTGTGATCAATTGTTAACTCATCCATTAATGGCTACCTACGACTAGTTTAAGACCAAAGGATTATTAAAGATCTAGTGGTCTACAATTGCAATGAATAATTTTGTTTTATTATTATTTAAATTTAAAAGATAAGAAGAATTAACAAATTTAGGGTTTTGGTCAAACTGTCAATTATTTCAACACAATTTTGAATTGATATTTTATTTTATACGTACATTTATTGATAGATAAGTTGATATTTGACTGCTTCAGAAAAAAACACGAAAATTCAAGATTTTTTTCAAATTTTGATATGTAAACATATCTATGTAGGATCTCGTTGAAATCCTTACAAAATTATCTTTAATTTAATATATGTTGAGTTAAAAAATAATTTAAATTGAGATAGTTATATGCATTTTAAGTTTTGAAATATTATTCAAAAGTTACTTTTAACTATTTTGTTGTTAATTGACATAAATACTCTAATTGACATTTTTAAGAGTAAGTTAGCAATATAATGCACAACTAACATACTAAATTTGAAACTATTATTTTTATTCTTAAACTCTCCCCGTCCTCCAGTAGAAAGAAAAAGGCTAATTGGATATTTTAATAAGGAGAGAGATATTTATTTTCAAATATAAAAAGTGGACATCTTAATTGAAAAAAAAATGTAGTCATTTTGAGCGGGGATGAAGAGAGTATTATTTAATTTATTTTTGTACTACCTCCGTCTCACAATAGAAATTCACATTTGACTCAGCATGGATTTAAAAAATATAAAGAAAAGTGGATTGTAAAAGTTAAAGGAGCCTTTAATAGCGTAATTATATAATAAAAAAAAAAAGCATCATAGCAATCAATAGCAAGTTTAAACAGATTAACAAACACAATATCCATAAGCATAACACGAGGCTCAGGCTTCCGTCTTTGGTTGTTTGATCGGCATGGAATTGAGCAGAGCATCAGTGAGAGCAGAAGTGGACGTAAGAGACGCTCTCAGTATGCTTAATGCCTGCAAACAAACATCAAACTTCATTACTCAACATCTAAACATATATACAAAAAGTAGTAGTTTCAATGATCATTCACCTCTTTTAATCCAACTTGCACCTCTATTTCTTTGACATCAGACATAGGGATATTCTTCTCACGCAGAAAGGAAATCGCTGAATGGATACATACAGGATTCACGGTTAAATCATCCGTCACCATATAAGCTATTGGTCCCTCAAGATATCTACCCTGACCTTTCGGAAAGGCAAGGGAAGAAAATTTGAATTTTTCATGTTTGTTAGGATTCATGCCTTCTTGACTAAGGGGGAAAAGATGGTGTTCGGAGATGGAACCATGAACCAGATTAGGTTTCATTAGTTTACTTTTCATAACCGGGCTATTGAAATACCTGTCTCCAATAAGGTCAGCAACGCTCCGTTGCAAGTTGTCTATAGCCTTAATACAAGTCTTACCCTCAAGAAGGTGCTCAACTCCTCCCAATGGGATGACGAAGAAAGTAAAGAGAAACTCAACAAAATCATCCTCAGCAAGAGCATACAATACCTTACTCTTAGATCTTTGTATAAACACCTTCAAAACCATCTTCTCAGCCCCTACCTTTTCTTGAAATTCATCAGGAATAACTGATGTCTGCTCCAAACCAAGAGGCAAAATTGTTCTATTTAGAAGGAAGTACGACAACGGAGTTTGGGAGACGAAGGACCCCATCAGCAAATTCATAATCTATTCATAACAAAAATAAAATTTGTAAGCAAACACAAAAGTTAAATGAAACTATAAACAAAGAATCAAGAATCACCTGATTGAAGCCTATCTTCACATCAAACGCCTCAGCCTCGTCCATATTTGTAATGCCAAGTAGGCTGACGATATGACAGATACCTGTAACACTCGGAAATATCTGCAGATCATCGGAGATGATGAAAGAAGATCTGTTTGCAGTGAAAACTCCTTCACAAACTTTAGACTCTTTTATCGGTAGATCTATCTTCACAACATAACTTGATGGGCATTTTTGGCATTTAACTTGGTCATAGTATATGCTTACAGTATGTGAGCTATTACCGCAGGCACACCGTAAATATTTAGTAGGCTGAGAATCAGTGATACTCAGCTTTAGCATTCCATATTCAGCTTCAAATGGACTTCTTGGATTGAGCAGAATCTCCTTAGCATCGTCCGTGACAAAGTCAGCGTTGTCAATGCCTGCTAAGCTACGGTACAAATTGGTTAGGCTTCCAATGATGGGCGCATTAACATAGTGTTCATTGAGGGCTTTGATAATTCTTCCAAGCGGCAAAGTCAAGAAGCTCAGCAGAACATCTACAAATTGGCAGTCGGATTCTGCAAAGAGCACCTTCTCTTTCTTCTTGTCGATCATCACTTTCAAAGTGAACTTGAAATCCTTGCTAGCATCAGTCATCCTAGTAGTGTTGGTGGTATAAAAGAAAGACTGGTGAAATTAAGATCTTTTTTAGCACTCACACCCTTTTTAATGGTGGAAGAAGTTAACAAAGAGTCATAGTCTTTCCAAATTCCAAGTCTGGTAATTTTAATCCAACATTAGTAAATATTGCTGATTAGACTTCTTACTATCCATGCACAATTAATAACGGTTAATAAAATTAATTCATATATCATCGAAAACATGCCTAATCAAATCTGAGTTTTCTAACAATATTTGAATTGAAACAAATTATAAAACTTTATGCAGTAAGAAGTTAACCAAGAGTCTCTCTAGATTCCAACACCTTCAGCATTCACTACGTTTTTATGAGCAACAAAAGAATGAATTAAGAAAAGAGTGTAATCCCTCATTTACTGTTTAATTTAACACTAACAGAATGGGAATTTGGTAGGGCTAATGACTCTTGGTTAGCTTCTTCCACCATTAAAAAGGGTGTGACTGCACAAAGATCTTAGTTCCATTCATCTTCGTTTCTTACCACCAACATTAACAACATGTCTGATGTTAGTGAGGATTTCAAGTTCACATTGAAAGTGATGATCAATAAGGAGAAAACTAAGGTGCTCTTTGCAGAATCCGACAGCCATTTTGTCGACGTTTTGTTGAGCTTCATGACTCTGCCGCTGGGAAGAGTTATCAAAGTCCTCAACAACCACTACGGCGAGAAGGCACCCTCCATTGGAAGCCTAAGCCATTTGTACCGTACCTTGGAACATTTTGACAACGCTCAGTTCGTGACACAGGATGCTAAGGAGTTTCTGCTTAATCCAAGAAGTTCTTTTGAAGATGAATATAAAATGCTGAAACTAGATTTTATTGATTCTCAGTCGTCTCGTCAGTATTTCTGTTGCTTCAACTGCCGTCATGTGTCTCATAGTGTAAGCATATACTATGATCAACCCCGTTGCCAAAAATGCTTATATTTGTTTATTAAGGAGTTAGATGTAGCTGAAGCTTCTTCTAAAGGAGTTTTTATCTCAGACAAAGCATCTTTCATAATTTCCGATGATCTGCAAATATTTCATAGTGCTACAGGTCTCTTTCGAATCATCAGTATTCTTGGCATTCACGGCATAGATGAAGCTCATGCGATTGATGTGACAATAGGATTGGATGAGGTGATTTTTTACTCTCTCTTAACATGTTTATTCAATTTTTGTTCTCTTACAAATTGTATATACTTCTATTGTGAATAGATATTGAGTTTGCTGAAGCTATCCATCATCTCTCCAACACCATTGTCGGACCTCATACTGAACAAAGCAAGTTTGGTTCTTGATTCGGAGCCAAAGGCATTAGTTAATCATAACGAGATCCGAGAAAATCCAGAGTCTACAAAGATGGTTTTGAAACTGGCTGTACAAAAGTCTAAAAGTAAGGTATTGCATGCTCAAGCTGGGGAAGATTTTGTTGAGTTTCTCTTTAGTTTCTTCAATATTCCGTTGGGCGGCCTTGGTAACCTTTTTGCCGGAAAGACTTATTTTATGGCTATAGACAACTTGCAACGGAGCATAGCAGAACTTATTGAAGATAAGTATTTCAAGAGCCCGGATATGAAAAAGAAGCTAATGAAACCTAATCTGGTTCATGGTTGTGTTTCTGAAAAATACATTCTTCCCATTAGTCAAGAATGTATGACTGCTGATAAAAGCAATAATATCAAATTTCTTTGTTCCTATAAGTTTCCCAAAGGGCAGGGGAAATACCTTTATGGACCAATAGCTTATCTGGTCATGGATGATTTAACTGTGACTCCTTTTAGTATTCATTCGGTCATTTCTAATCTCCATGAGAAGGTTATCCCTATGTCTGATGTCGAAGAAATGGAGCTTCAAGTCGGATTGAAAGAGGTAATATTATTTGACAATTACTACTTTTGTAGTATATGTTTAGATGTTCAGTTATGAAGTTTGGTGGTTTTGCAGGCTATAAGGATACTGAAAGCGTCTCTTACATCCACTTCTGCTCTCACTGATGCTCTGCTCAATTCCATTACGATCAAACATCCAAAGAGAAGCCTGAACATGCGCGATGCTACTGAATAACTTGTTATTGTCCTATCTTCTAGTCATTTTTCTATGTAACAACAATTGCATGGTTTGTGATATGAACATTCTATCATGGCTAAGACATATCATAAATTAAACAGTTTAGATGTCGATAACAGGACTAAAATGCTAAACGCCAAGCGCTAGAGCAACATTAGAGTATGGCTGCAGATTGCAAAAACAACTTAATGCAAGAGGCATTAAAACAATTGAAATGTGGGATCAAACTCAGAATTCTCGCTTTGGTTGTTTGATCGATATGTTATTGAGCAAAGCATCGGAGAGAGCAGAAGTGGACGTAAGAGAGGCTTTCAGTATGCTCAAACCCTGCACCAATTAAGAAACTTAGTCTCAACATCAAAACATTGATTACAAAAACACACAACATATCATATCACATTACCTCTTTTGGGCCAATCTGCAGCTCCACTTCTTTGACATCATCATATATTACGATATTCTGCTTATTGAGACTTGAAAGGACCGAGACAACACAAAGAGGTGTCACAATCAGATCATCCGTCACATGATAAGTTCGCGGGCCTTTAAGATAACTACCCTGGCCATTAGGAAACTTAGCGGAAAACCATGTGGTTCCACTATAGGTATCAGGCAAGCATTCTTCAGTGAGGGGAAACATGTGGTTGTCAGAAATACAACCATGGACCACATTCGGTTTCATTAGCCTATCTTTCATATCTGAGGTACTGAAATACTTGTCGTCTATAAGGTCAGGTATGCTCGAATACAAGTTGTTTATAGCCTTAGCACAAGTCTTACCGCCAAGAAGACGCTCAACTCCTCCTAGTGGGATATTGAGGAAACTAAATAGGAATTCCACAAAATCATCGTTAGCTTGTGCATACAATAACGTACCGGTAGACTTTTGCATCACGACTTTCAGAATCATCTTCTTGGAATCGGGACTCTGATCATCCTCGAGATGGTTAATTGAAGCCTCGGGTTCAAAGCCCACGATTACTGAGTTTGCATGTCTTGGTTTATTCAGTATGAGGTCCGACAATGGAGTTTGGGAGATCAATGATGCCTTTAACAAACTCATAATCTAACAAGGGATAGAGGTAGAGTGAGTGAACAAAAATAGTAAAACTAAAAGAAGATGTTGATAGAAAAATCAAGTATTTATCACCTCACTGAACCCGAAAGTCACGTTGATTGCCTCAGCTTTATCCGCGCCTGCAATGCCAAGATTGAGGATGATTCCTAAGAGTCCTGTCTCAACTGGAAATATGCGGAGATCATCAGAGATTACGAAAGATGCTGTATTCACGGTGAAAACTCCATCTTCGGAAGCAGCTTCACATCCTTTTTTCTCTTTAACTTCTTCTCCTATCCTCGTATGACCACATCCACAAGTATGGTACCTGTTAATACTATCATAGTACACACTCACACTATGAATTTTACTAAGCCTAGTGTGTTGTGTACAATATAATGTTTTAGGAGGTTGAAAATCAGCGATGTCGAGGTTTAGCCTTTTGTATTCATCTTCAACGGAGCTTCTGGGATTGAGCAGAGTCTGCTTAGCACCCTCTGTCCAGAAATGGGAGCTATCAAGATTTACTAAGCTATGATACAAACTGCTTAAGCTTCCGACAGTAGGCGCCTCATCGTCTCCATAGTGTTTGTTGAGTACTTTGATAATTCGTCCCAACGGCAAAGTCAAGAAGCTTAACAAAATGTCTGCAAAATGGCTGTCAACTTGTGCAAAGAGGACCTTGGTTTTCTCTTTATTGATCATCACTTTCAGTGAGAACTCTGCTTCCTTACCATCACACATTTTGGAGCTCCTACCAATTAATAAAATTCAATGAAAATGTAGTTCTTCAACATGCCAAAAAAATGTGCAGTAACAAACTAATGAATGTCGTGTTCGTCCCTTGTTAAGTGAATTCGTATTTTTTAACATCCCGAGGTAAGTAGATCATTTCCTTTTTTGGCAAAAACAATACTTGAAACTCTCTTTTTTCTACTTTATTCTCTCGTCACTTAATTTAATATTGCTGCCAAAAAAAAGTGTCACTGTAATTCCTTAACATGTCAACAATGTTATGGTGATATAATCCAAAATATTACCCCATAAAAGAAAATAAACATGAAGCAAAGAGAGCCGATTCACACCCAACTACAACAGAAGCAAAGCCTAATTTTTGAAGTTAGAGCAACCTCCCAACAAACATAAGTAAACAAATAAACACAAACAGAACTAACAAGAGATTAAAAGGTGAAGAAGTACCTGTTTTCCAATCTGTAAAAAAATTGGGAATTTTCAGAAAAAGGCTGATTTTCAAGTCAACATATATTGAACTAAACTTGGTTGTATTTAGACTGTCATGGAAAAAAGAATTCAAAATAATAGTAGTAATGTTGTTGGAGGAGGATGGATGGCTTTAGACGTTGAGCTGCTACATGAGTGAGAATTGCATTATTTGGGTTCATAAAGCAAAATGGAGCAAACAATTTTGTCAAGAAAAGAGTAAAATAATTCTCCACCATGTCAATTTGTTAGTACTATAATCACATCATCTTTTGCTTTATTCACTTTTTATAAACTTTTCCTGTGTTTTTGCCACTTTTTCTTTTTACATGTTTCTGATTTATCTGTTTCAAATAAAGCTTGTAGTCTCATGAATTTAAGTAAGCACTAAATTAAAATAATGAGAACAAGTACTTTAGATAATTTAGCGAAGAAAAAATAAAAAAATATATTTTGATTAAGAAAAAGGAAAATTTTAGTAGAAGGCAACTTAAAAGGAGATAAGATTATCTTAAATAAGAGGGGGAGCTATTGGTAAGCCATTCACACTTGAGTTTTGTAGATCCGTTCATCTCTATTTTTATTATGTCACGTCAGCATTTTATTTTTTAGACATAACACTTATAATAGCACCCCAAGTTCTGCCCAAACCGGTTGATCTGATACAAATTTTAATGATATTTAGGAATAGGAATCGGAACTGATGCTTAGACCGGTTCCGGTAGGAACCGAAGAACCGGTTCGTATATAATTTTAATTCAAACTCAAATGTCAGCCGAAAAGCCGGCATTCGTGGAGAGAGAGGGATAATGAATGGACAAAATTGCCCTATGCCGCTTCAAGGGTTATTTCGTCCGTAAAAAGTCATAAAAAGTGCAAAAAAACCTTAAACCGTGCAAGTACAAGTATAGGATCCGCAAATATAGGAACCGCTAATTAGCGTGCACTATGACAAATATAGGACCTAAATATGCAGTTCCCTCTAAATAAAATGCTAAAAAGTGAAAGAGCAACTCATTAAATAAAATGCTAAAAAGTGAAAGAGCAACTCATTCACTTTCACTCTTTTCTTGACAAAACCAAATTGTTCGCTCCCATAAGGCCATAATAGAATGTTACTACTACCTTCGTCCACACACAAAATAGACAAGAAGAAACAAAATATTCATAAGCATAATTAAATAAAAATACAGTAGATTAATAATGAAGCAAAACACCATATCGATTAGCCAAACACACGCTCACGCTTCTGTCTTTGGTTGTTTGTTTGGCACGGAATTGAGCAGGGCATCAGTCAGAGCGGAAGTGGACGTAAGAGACGCTTTCAATATGCTTAAAGCCTGCAAACAACAAAACTGTCATAATCAATATCTAAACATATATTCAAAAGTAACTTGAAAGATCATTTACCTCTTTCAATCCGACTTGCACCTCTATTTCTTTGACATCAGAGATAGGGATATTCTTCTCACGTAGAGTGGAAATTGTTGACTGGATACATAAAGGATTCACTATTAAATCATCCGTCACCATATAAGCTATTGGTCCCGCAAGATATCTACCCTGCCCTTTCGGAAACTTAAGGGAAGAAAATTTGAAATTTTCAAGTTCATCACGAGTCATGCATTGTTGATCAAGGGGAAGAATGTAGTTCTCGGAAACAGAACCATGAATAAGACTAGGTTTCATTAGTCTATTTTTCATACTTGGAATCTTGAAATACTTGTCTGCCAGATCAGCTACGCTTCGTTGCAAGTTATCTATAGCCTTAATACAAGACTTACCGGCAAGAAGATGCCCAACTCCTCCCAGTGGGATGATGAATAAACTGAAGAGAAACTCAACATCAGCTACTGCATACAATACCTTACTCTTAGATTTTTGTATAAACACCTTCAAAACCATCTTCTTAGACCCTAGCTTATCTTTAATTTCACTATGATTAACTAATGTCTTTGGCTCCAAATCAAGAGGCAAACTTGTTGTGTTTAGCAGGAAGTACGACAATGGAGTTGGGGAGATGAAGGACCCTTTCAGCAAACTCATAATCTATTCAAAACAAAAGTATAATTAGTAAGCAAACACAAAAGCTGAATGAAACTACAGACAAAGAATCAAGAATCACCTCATTGAAGCCTATATTTACATCAATCGACTCAGCCTCGTCCATGTTTGTAATGCCAAGAATGCTGATGATTTGAAAGATACCTATAACATTCGGAAATATCTGCAGATCATCAGAAATGATGAAAGAAGCTCTGTCCGTGGCGAAAACTCCTTCAGAAGCTCTGGCCAAAGTGGTCGTTGAGGACTTTGATAATTCTTCCCATAGGCAAACTCAGGAAGCTCAGCAGAATGTCTACAAATTGGCAGTCGGATTCCGCAAAGAGCACCTTATTCTTCTTCTTGTTGATCATCACTTTCAAAGTAAACTTGAATTCCTCACTAGCATCAGTCATCCTAGTAGTAGTGTTGGTAACTTGGGTGTAACTTGGTATGAAGATCTTTTTAGGACTCACTCTATTTAATGTTGGAAGAAGTTAACCAAGAATCTCTCCCTTTTTAATGATGGAATAAGTTAACAAAGAGTCATAGTCTTTCCAAATTCCAAGTCTGGTAATTTTAATCTAACATTAGTAAATATTGCTGATTAGACTTCTTACAATCCATGCACAATCAATAACGGTTAATAAAATTAATTCATATATGATCGAAAACATGCCTAATAATATCTGTATAATTTGATTTGCATAAACTGAGTTTTCTATCAATATTTGAATTGAAACAAATTATAGAATTTTATGCAGTAAGAAGTTAACCAAGAGTCTCTCACTTTTTAATGATGGAATAAGTTAACAAAGAGTCATAGTCTTTCCAAATTCCAAGTCTGGTAATTTTAATCCAACATTAGTAAATATTTCTGATTAGATTTCTTCACAATCCATGCACAATCAAATAACGATTAATTTTTGTGAAGGACTTTGATGATTCTCCCCAACGGCAAAAATCAAGAATATTAGTAAAATGTCTTTAAAACAGTTGTTTGTTTCTGCAAAGAGTACCTTACCTTTGTCTGTATCGATCATCACTTCTAGTGAGAACTTGACATCCTTTCTATCATCACATATTTTGTTAGTTTAAGAGGTTCAAGATATGAAACATAAGACCAGTTTTTTCAAGATTTTACTATATGGACAAGGATCAAGATGCACTATTCCCACTAAATTCAAGATCCACCAGTTCACTTCCAATTCTATTTTTTGAAATTATGAAAGTTGTATAGATAAAATATATATATTACTACAGAATAATAGCAGTATGACAAAAATTACTTCATATATCTTCAAAAACATGACTAATCAAATCTGTGTAAATTTGATTTACATAAATTTGTTCGCCCCCATAATGTTACAAGGAAATGACAAGGAGAAACAACATTCATAAGCATACTTTATATGAAAATAAAGGTCAATAGCTATCAATACCAAGATCAAAATGATTAATAATATCCATAAGCATAACACACACTCAGGCTTCTGTCTTTGGTGGTTTAATCGACGCGGAACTAAGCAGAGCATCAGTGAGAGCATAAGTGGATGTAAGAGACGCTTTCAATATGCTTAAAGCCTGCAAACAACAAAATTTCATTATCAACATCTAATATGCTATATACAAAAGTAATTTCAAAGAACATTTACCTCTCTCAATCCGACTTGCACCTCTTTTTCTTTGATATCAGACATAGGGATATTCTTCTCACGTAGAGTGGAAATTGCTGATTGGATACAATAAGGATTCACTGTTAAATCATCCGTCACCATATATGTTATTGGTCCCTCAAGATATCTACCCTGCCCTTTCGGAAACGTAAGGGAAGAAAATTTGAAATTTTCAAGTTCATCACGAGTCATGCATTGTTGATCAAGGGGAAGAATGTAGTTCTCGGAAACAGAACCATGAACAAGACTAGGTTTCACTAGTCCCTTTTTCACACTTGGACTCTTGAAATACTTGTCTGCCAGATCAGCTACACTCCGTTGCAAGTTGTCTATAGCCTTAAAACAAGTCTTGCCGGCAAGAAGATGCCCAACTCCTCCCAGCGGGATGATGAAGAGAGTAAAGAGAAACTCAACAAAATCATCCTCAGCAAGAGCATACAAGAACTTACCCTTAGATCTTTGTATAATCACCTTCAAAACCATCGTCTTAGCCCCTACCTTTTCTCGAAACTCATTAGGATTAACTATTGTCATTGGCTCCAAAGCAAGAGGCAAACTTGTTTTGCTTAGTATGAAGTCCGACAATGGAGTTGAGGACACAAAGGACCCCCTCAGCAAACTCAACATCTATTCACAATAAAAGAAAATTATGTTAAGCAAAAACAAAAACTGAATGAAACTATAGAGAAAGAATCAAGAATAATCACCTCATTGAACCCTATATTCACATCAATCGACTCAGCCTCGTCCATGTTTGTAATGCCAAGAATGCTGATGATTTGAAAGATACCTATAACACTCGGAAATATCTGCAGATCATCAGAAATGATGAAAGAAGCTCTTTCCGCGGCAAAAACTCCTTCAGAATAAACTTTAGGCAGTCTTATACTTTCACCTATCGTTGAAATATGACCTGATGGGCATCTAATGCAAATAGCTTGATCACAGTACATGCTT
Organism: Salvia hispanica; assembly: GCF_023119035.1. NCBI lineage: Eukaryota > Viridiplantae > Streptophyta > Magnoliopsida > Lamiales > Lamiaceae > Salvia > Salvia hispanica. Next base: position 678,134 of record NC_062969.1, on the reverse strand, counting down.
ATACTATGAGTACTCTGACCGCAACTGCGACATTCGAAGTATTGAGTATACTGGGGACGAGTGATACGAAGCTTAAGCTTTTTGTATTCAACTTCAAATGGACTTCTTGGATTGAGTAGAATCTTCTTAGCGTCCTCCGAGACAAAGCCAGCATTGTCAACGCCTGCTAAGCTACGGTACAAATTGCTTAGGCTTCCGATGGCGGGCGCCTTCTCACCATAGTGGTCGTTGAGGACTCTGATAATTCTTCCAAGCGGCAAACTCAAGAAGCTCAGCAAAAAATCTGCAAAGTGGTAGTGGGATTCTGCAAAGAGCACCTTCTTGTTCTTCTTGTCGAACATCACCTTCAAAGTGAACTTCAAATCCTCGCTAGCATCAGTCATCCTAGTAGCGTTGGTGGTAAGAAAAGTAAGAAAGTAAGAAACAAAGATGAATGGAAATAAGATCTTTCAAATGGTGGAAGAAGTTATCAAGAGTCTTGCTCTTGCAAATTCCCAGTCTGGTACTGTTAATTCATCACAAATAAAAGTTCCATAGGGGTGTCAGTTCACTTTTACCATAGAATAGGGTCTCACAATCCGCTAACTCATTTCATTCACATTTCATTTAAAATTAATATTTACAAGTGGAACTAATATTCCACTAACCTTTTTTCACACTTTTTTTGGCATTTCCCAAGTCCAACGTACACAATCAATTCTCGTCAAATTATATAATTCTCCCTATGTGAATAGAAGTCTCATTTTATTATGACGTGAATTTTAGGAAATATTAAGAAAAGTGAGTGGAAGAAAATTAGTGGAATTGAGATCCTACTTGTATATATTAATTTTAAATAATATGTGAGTGGAATAAATTAATGGAATGCGAGGTCTCTTTACCATTTATAGTAATTATGATCAGAACTTCCATTCACAGACAAATTAAAATAAAAAAGTGGAACTACTATTCATGTACGGGTGGAATCACACAAAACCCAAATCTAATTTCCTAAGATCAGGGTCAAAATAAATATCTCTATCACTAGTTTTCAGTTTAAAAAACAATAATAAGTACGTTTTTCATTATTTTTTTTTCATTTTAGTAATTGATCCACAAATCCGACATTATCAAGCCCAGATTTTAGGTCAACAAAATCATCCCCCAACACACAATAAGTATATAGTATAATTAATAAGTACTAAAAGATAGTACTAGTAGAATAAAATCAGAGAGGATCACTTATGTCAAATTCTAATCCATCTCCGAATATATACACACACAAATATAATTGATAGACCCCATCATCACTTATCACTTATCTCGCTAAAACAAAATAGACATGGATAACTCGAGAAGTACCTGACTTCCAATTTTTTGAAACTAGGGAGTTTTGGATGAAGTCGTTGAGATTGTGGTCTTCGGCAGAGATAGTAGGATTTGAGTTTTCTAAAGCAAAAGAGAGACCTTTAAATTTGAAATGAGATCAACAATTTGATTCTTGTTTTAAATGGAGTTACACTGTAGCGTATATATGAATTTAATATAATATTACAAAAAGTAGATAGCACCAAACGCGTTGAAAAGTATTCCAAGAAATGTAATGAAAAGTTGGTTGAAAAAATTGGTAGGACATGAATTCTACTTTTAAAATATTAGTTTTATAATAAAATGTGAGTGAGAATAAGTTTGTGGAATATGAGATCCACTATCAAAAATGGTAAAAATGATATGACAAATTTTGTGGGTCTGACGGAATTAATAGAAAAATGTGACAAAATTTCAGGAACGGGTGGAGTAGATAACACTAAACGCGTTGTCAATTCTTTTGATGCATCTTTTCCTTTGACTTTTTCAGTCTTACTCCCTACGTCTCGCAAATATTGTATCACTTTGACTAAAAACGGGTTTTTAAAGATGTAACAAAAAGTGCGTTGAAAAAATTTGTGGAATGTGGATCCTACTTTTATATATTAGTTTTATACGTGAGTATGAATGAGTAGTAGAATATGAGATTCATTACAAAAAAAAAGTAAAAAATGAAATGAGACAAATTTTGTGAAACGAATGTAAACAAAAAAATAGGGCAATCTTCGTGGGACAGAGGGAATAATTTATAATTTCAGTGGATTTTATTTGAATATGTGACCCTTGTGGTCTTGGCAAAGATTTCCCCTTTGAAATACTAGTTGCTTTTGGTAGTTTGAAATACTAGTTGCTTTTGGTAGTTAGAATTTTTTATACACAATATTGAGTTATTGAAATACTAGTTGCTTTTGGTAGTTTGAAATACTAGATGCTTTTGGTAGTTAGAATTTTTTATTTACACACAATGTTGAGTTATTGGTAGTTAGAATTTTTTATACACAATGTTGAGTTATGGTCTTATGGTGATCAATGGCAAAGTCAACATTTCAACTGTATTCTGCCTGCGCAATATAATGTTATAGTTATACTACTAGTATCTTTTATTTCAACCCCACTAATATAGATTATGTGCATATTACTAGATTTATCATTGTTCGCGCAGAAGTGTACTCCCTCTTAACTACTTATATGTCACATGCAGTTTTTCATTTCGGTCCGTTAGTCCTATATTAATGTTCTATTTCTTTTTCTTTATATTATTTTTGGCATTCCACTTATATATTCTCACTCACATTCTATTAGAGTGAGTTGTAAATCTAGTACCTAGAAAATGGGATTTGTATCTTCTTAGTACCCAACATTTATAAAATCATATTTTCAGTCAAAAAGTTTCATTATTCTCAAATTCAGTCTTGATTTTTAATATTTTGCTCTTCATACATTGGAGGATTTATTTGTAAATTTAGCTTGATTTGAGGACCAAATTTGTAATTTTTAAATATTTCTGAACTTCTTTTGTGATTTTTTAAAGACTAAAAATCTTTGTGGTAATATTAGAATTAACTACTAAAATGGTCCATGGACTATGTTTATCTCGCCCATAGTCTCTGGATTTTAAAAATATCAATAGACATCCCTGAACTAAGGGTTTATCTCAAAAATAGTCATTTTGGCTTTTTTTTAACCGAAAATGCCCTTTTAGGGTGCTGGACAATTTGGTCTTTTTATACTTTTAACTTTTTAAATATGATATTATTTCAGTGACGTACTAAATCTGATATTACTTCAAAATTATCATTGTTCTTTATTTTCAAAATCTGATATTAGTTTGAGTAAATATTGGTAATTAGACTTCTTCATATTGGTAATGTATCTACACCCAATGTTCAATCAAATAAGCTTATCACTTTGTTAGTTTATAGGTTCACAAGAGATGAAAGTTTAAAGACTAATTTTATCAAATTATGACGAGTATTTAACAGTCTACACCACAATTCCAAAGACTAATCAAGATGCACTATTCTCACTAAATTCAAGACCCACCACTTCATTTCCAATTCTATTTTTTGAATTTATAAAAGTTGTATAGATAACTATACTGTAGTCTAGACTAATCAAATTATTGTCCTTTATCTTCTAGTCATTTTCTATGTAACAGCAATTTATATGATTTGTGATATAAACATTCTATTATGGCTAAAATATATCAGAAAAAATAAAAGTGCTACTTATACCAGCACAAGAGTAACATTAGAGTATGGTTGCAGATTTAAAATGTTGAGTCAAACTCGTATTATCTCCACTCTTTTCCAAACATGTAATTAATATAGAATTAGAATTAGAATTAGAATTTGATTGGGCAACAATATCTTTAATTTTTTCGTATATCCACTCGAGGTGCTTTGGTACCAGATGAATCATCCTATGTCATATAAGTATGTTATAAATGACTACACTCCGATTCCGATACTCTATATTCAGTTAGTTTAATTTCTTTCTCCATTAAAAGGGAGGGTTTGGTGAGAAGTGAAGTAAGCACTATCATTTTCTTTATTTCTAATTCATATCATAGTTACAAAATGTCTGTTGATGGAAAAGATACTACTACATTTTCGTTGAAAGTGATAGTTGATAAAGAGAGAAACAAGGTTCTTTTTGCAACAGCTGACTCCGATTTCGTAGACATTTTGTTGAGCTTCTTGACTTTGCCTTTGGGAAGAATTCTCAAATTGTTGAAGCAGCATTATGGAGATGAGCTGCCTTCCATTGGAAGCTTAACCACCTTGTACCATAGTTTATCGAATCTCGATAGATTCCATTTTGTGACGAATGGTGCTAAGCAGATTCTGCTCAATCCAACCACTTCATTTGAAGATCAATACAAAATGCTGAAACTTGATATTACTGTTTCTCATCCTGCTAAATATTTCTATTGTTCAGCAATTGTACTTACAATTCTACTTATAATCGTGCTGTAAGCATGTACTATGATTGTGTCCACTGCAAAAATTGTGCGTTTATTCCGATGGCAATTGAAGAAGCTGAGAGAGAGTCTATCTCTGCTGGTTTTAGTGAGGGAGTCTGGACTATACAAAGAGAAGCTTTCACAATCCTTGATGATCTCCAAATATTTCCTAATGAGACTGGCCTCGTACAAATCATGAACCTTCTTGACGTCACAGATGCGCATAAGGTGGAAGCAATCCAAGTGGATCTCGGGTTCAATGAGGTGATTCTTGCTACTCTATATAATCTCAATCTTCTCATAACATTTCTTATCACTTTTAGTTCAGTGATTTTTTTGGGGTAATATTTTTAGATTATGAAGTTGTTGAAGGCATCCTTGACGTTGCCAACTCCATTGTCGGATGTCATATTAAACAAAACAACACCCATGGATTATTCAACAAGTATTCCATTGAATGAAATATCAAAGGAAGAAAACCCCAACACTAGCAATGTCAGATTGAAATTGGTGATGCAAAAATCAAGTGGAAAGTTGTTATATGCTCAAGCTAAGAAAGATTTTGTCGAGTTTCTGTTTAGTTTCTTCAACATCCCTTTAGGAGGAGCCGAGCACCTCATGGGAGGTAAGGCTTGTGTTAAGGCCATCGACAACTTGTATCGAAGCACATCTGAATTTGTAAGTGAAGAGTATTTCACGGCCACAGATGTCAAAAAGAGGCTAATGAATCCAGAATTGCCTCATTGTTGTATCTCTAAAAACCAGATCTTTCCTCTTGTTGAAGAATGCTTGCCTGATTACCACACTGCTCATCTCGAAATGTCCTCTTCTCGTAAGTTTCCCAAAGGGAAAGGGTGTTATCTTGAGGGACCAACAACTTATCACGTGACGGATGATTTAACTGTGACGCCTTTTTGTACTGTCTCTGTCTTTTCGAGTCTCCATAGCCTGAAGATCCCAATATCTGACGTCGAAGAAAGGGAGATGCAAATTGGATTCAAAGAGGTGATACTCCAATTTGAATTTTATTCATCTTTGATTAACATGATGTGTTTTCTGTATATGATGAGACGAAATTTGTTAATTTGTGCAGGGTTTGAGCATACTGAAAGCCTCTCTTACATCCACTTCTGCTCTCACTGATGCTCTGCTCACTCAGATTCCCAACAAAAAAATAAAAAGAGAAGTCTGAAAGCATCGCAAGAATTGTGACATTATCGAAGTTTAGTTCTTATTTTGCTTGTTAACTTTTGTTTTCGAATGCTGTTCAACGGATTATGGTGGATCAATCTTGTTTCAATCCAACTTCATATTCAGTTATATTTGATCACATAGAAAAGTACTCCATATAAGTAGAAGATAAAATGCTAAAAAATCAAGCACCATAGCTTACTAGTAGAGTGGTAAAAACCAAGAAACCACAGTTGTTAGGTAATACTACAAAGCTAATTAGATTACTATTGAAATCGTGGGATAAAAGTATCCCTTAAAACAAATAACAAACTAAAGGTACTAATATAAGCCAAAAATGATTGAAATCAAGAACCACAACTATTAGTACAAGCAAACAAGTTTACTTACATAGGCAGTAAAACCATTTAAATCTGGGATCAAACTCAGTGCTCTGTCTTTGGTTGCTTGATGGATATATTATTGAGCAAGGCATCAGAGAGAGCAGAAGTAGATGTAGGAGAGGCTTTCAGTATGCTCAAACCCTGCACCAATAAACTTCGTCACAACATCTAATCACACTAAGAAAGAAATCACACAGATTTCATATTACATTACCTCTTTCAGCCCGGTTCGCATTTCCACTTCTTTGACATCAGATACATGGATTTTCTGCTTATTGAGATTGGAATGGATTGAGAAAATACAGAATGGTTGAACAGTTAGATCATCTGTGATCTGATAAGTTTGCGGTCCTTTAAGATAACACCCCTTGCCATTAGGAAACTTAGATGAAGTCCGTGAGACAACCATGAGCATGGTTCGATTAGCTTTTTTCATATCAGGGCTCTTGAAATAGTTGCAGTCTATAAGATCAGCTGTCCTCCGATACAAGTTGTCTATAGCCTTAAGACATGTGTTTCCGGCTAGAAGATGCTCAACTCCTAGTGGGATATTGAGGAAACTAGATAGAAAATCTACAAACATCCACTTCTGCTCTCGCTAATGCTTTGTTCAATTCCATGCCAATCAAACATCCAAAGAGGGAGAACTCTGAATGTGTGTAATGTTTCTGAAAATTGTTTAATGCTACAACTTTTAGTATTGATAACTATCTATGGTGCTTGGTTTTTGTTCAACTTATTGCCCTTTATCTTCTATTCATTTACTATGTAACTGAAATTGTATGATTCCTTCATTGTTGATATAACATTCTATTATGGGAGTGAAAAAGGGAATGTACACATAGATCTATCAGGAAAACAAAACAATTTCATTAAAACAGTTTAGATGTCAATAAAATCAAACAAGATCACTTATATAAGCAGTAAAACAATTGAAATCTGTGATCAAACATTGAGTTCTGCGTTCGCTTGTTTGATCGATGTGTGATTGAGAAAAGCATCGGAGAGAGCAGAAGTCGATGTGAGAGAGGCTTTCAGTATGCTCAAACCCTGCACCAATTAACAAACTTTGTCTCAAGAGTCTGAAATGTAAATATATACAGACAGAAAACATACGTATGTTACTGATACAAGCGAGAAATTACAACGATATCATACTACATTACCTCTTTCAGTCCAATCTGCAGCTCCACTTCTCTGACGTCATCATATAATACGATTTTCTGCTTATTGAGACTAGAAAGGATCGAAACAATACAAAAGGGTGTCACAGTTAGATCATCCGCCACATGATATGTTCGCGGTCCTTTCAGATAATGACCCTTGCCGTTAGGAAACTTAGCAGACGAAACCATGAGGCTTGCCTATACGTATCAGGCAAGGGTTCTTCAGTTAGGGGAAGCATGTGGTTATCGGAAATACAACCATGGGTCACATTAGGCTTCATTAGCATATCTTTTGTGTTTGCGGTCATGAAATACTCATCATCAATTAGGTCAGTTATGCTTCGATACAAGTTGCTTATAGCCTTAAAACAAGTCCTACCGGCAAGAAGATGTTCAACTCCTCCCAACGGAACACATAAAAAGCTAAATAGAAAATCTACAAAATCATCCTTCGCTTGAGCATACAATAACTTACCGGTGGATATTTGTGTCACGACTTTCAAAATCATCTTCTTAGAGTCAGAAGCTTGACCATTCTCAATCTGGTTAAATGAGGTCTCACATTCAAATCTAGCGGTCAAGTTTGTCTGTCTTGATTTGTTAAGTATGACATCCGACAATGGAGTTTGGGAGATCAAAGATGCCTTTAACAGATACATCATCTAACAAAGAATAAAGGAGGAGTAAGTGAACAATAGTAATTTAAAAAGATATGTTGATAGAGAATCAAGTATCACCTCACTAAAACCAAGTCACATCCCTTGCCTCAGCCTTATCCGCATCTGTAATGCCAAGTACGCTGATGATTCCTAAGAGTCCCATCTCATTCGGCAGCATGATCAGATCATCCGATCTTATGAAAGAAGTTGTATTTTTGGTGAAAACTCCGTGTCCGGAAGTAGCTTGACATACTTTATCATCTACTATTCCTATCATCTCATGACGACATTCAGAAATATTGCACGTGTCAACATTATCGTAGTACACACTCACCCTAGGAAACATATTAGACTTATTGTGGCGTCCACAACAAAATTATCTAGTCGGGTGAAAGTCAGCAATGTCGAGTTTCAGCCATTTGTATTCATCTTCAATAGAACTTATGGGGTCGAGCAGAGTCTGCTTAGCACCCTCTGTCCAGAAATGGGAGCTATCAAGTTTTACTAAGCTGTGATACAAACTGCTTAAGCTTCCAATGCTAACCGTCTCATCGTCCTCATAGTGATTGTTGAGGACTTTCTATATTCTTCCTAACGGCAGAGTTAAGAAGCTTAACAAAATGTCTGCGAAAAGGCTGTCAACTTCCGCAAAGAGTACCTTAGTTTTCTGTCTATTGATCATCACTTTCAGTGAGAACTCCCCTTCTTTACCATCACACATTTTGGAGCTCCTACCAATTAAGAAACTGCAAAGCAAAATATAACTAAATTGTACTCCCTCCGTCCCATTAAATATGCAACATTTTGGAATCGGCACAGGTTTTTATGTAGTGTTGTTTTGTGAGTTAATGAAGAGAGAGTATTACAATAGTTAATGGGACAAACTAAAAAGGAAAACGTTTCATTTCTAATGAGACAGAGGAAAAATTACAATTTCTTAAATCTCGTGCCGAAGAAAATGGAATCACTTACAAGGGAAGGAAGTAGCTATACCTTAATATACATTGTTTGTAATGTTATGATGATATTATCCTAAACAATTTTTTCTTAAATTCCAACATTAAATCCAAACATGAATTTGATATCATTGCAACGAGTGCTAAATTCACTCCAAGAAGCAAACCCTAATTTTGAAGTTGGCCAAACCTCCCAACAAACAAACATAATACAGTAATTAAGTAATTGATAAGCAATTAAACAAGAGACTAATAGGTCAAGAAGTACCTGTTTTCCAATCTGTTAAAAGTTGGGGATTTTCACAAAAAGCCTGACTTTCAAATCAACACATAATAAAACATGTTTGGGAAAAATAATTCTGAAGAACAATGTTTTATTTCAGTTTTCCATATAAATTTATTTTTTAATGTAGAGGGAGAAATATGTTTTATTTAAATGTACAATAAATAAGATAAATTAAAAATGAAAGATGGGTAGAATGTGATTGGATCTGAAATAAAATTTATTGTAACAATATCTTTTTTCATACAAAATTAATAATTGAATTTTGTTTTTAGCTCTATTATATTAACTTTAAGTTTTATATTACTACTATTTTAAATTAATTCATTTATGTTATGTATATTTAGTATTTGCGAATAATTAAAAACAAGAATTTAAATTTAAATTTGGCCGCTTTATTTATTTTTTTAATGAAAACTCGATTTTTTAATTTATTACTACTATTTTTCATGAAAAAGTAGACTGCACAAAATTATTCTTTAGCCCTACTAGTATTATTTAGGAAATTGGCGTTTAATATCACGAAACTTTTAAAAAGTTGGTTTTTTCCCACGAACTTTAAAATTGGTAAATAATATCACGAACTTTACCTCCAGTTTGTTTTTTCCCACGAATGAAAAAGTTCACACAAATAATATTGATACGGATTTGTTTTCATAATTTCTCGACAACAATTTTAAGAGCTTCAAATTTTTCAATCTTTGAAGATAGTTTTTCTTGAAGCACACCCTCCAAAATTGTTCTTCAATATATTAAAATAACAAGAATTTTTCATTTGTGGGAAAAAACAAGCTGGGGTAAAGTTCGTGATATTATTTGCCAATTTTAAAATTCATGGGAAAAAATCAACTTTTTGAAAGTTTCGTGATATTAGATGTCAATATCGAATTTGGGACATTAACTCCTGGTTTATTATTCTCTTGAGTGAATACAGAAGGCCATCTCGGAAATTAGAGAGACTAAACTCTTCCTCTTCCTCTTCCTCCATACAAATAAAAGGGAGTGAATGCACTTTCCTATTTCATTTACATATTTCAAAATCTGTATTTTCTTGCTTGTGTAGAAAAATGTCGAATGCTAAAAAGGATGACAAGTTTTCATTGAAAGCTGTGGTGAATATGAAGAAACGAAAGGTTCTATTTGCAGAAGTAGACAGTGCATTTGCAGATGTGCTGCTGAGCTTCCTAACTTTGCCATTGGGAACTATTGTCAAAATCTTGAAGAAGCGCAGTAAAGATTTAGATCTACACATTGGAAGCTTGACCAGTTTGTACACTGGTTTAGCAAATCTCGACAGTGACCGTTTCTTGACGGAAGGTGCTAAGTCGGTTCTGCTGCATCCACGAAGCTCATCCGGTGACGAACGTCAAACACTAAAGCTCGATATTAGTGATTATCCACCGTTGGAATATTTCAATTGTTCCAAGAAATGCATCTCTTATGTTGGAGTTCGAAGCATGATCATGTATTATGACGTTGGTTACTGCGTATACTGCCGTCAAAAAATGGAAAAAGTAGTTCAAAGCGAAACTCGCACTGTTCCTTGTGATGATGAAGTTTACTTGAAGAAGAAAACATCTTCTTTTCTTATCACTGATGATCTGCGTATAATGCCTAATTCTGGTCTATTGCAAATTTCAAGCTTACTTGGCGATGCAGACTTGGTTGAGGCCGAGACGATGACCGTTAGCTTTGGATTATCTGAGGTAAGTTTTGATCTTATTTTTGTTTATTTTCTCCTGTTCCTTGTAGTCACTATCTCCAGTTCTTACCCTTTGAATTAGGTCATGGATTTGCTCCTGTATTCGTTGCTTTCGATCAATCCATTGTCCGTTGCCATACTCAGTGCAAAAATAGAATTTACAAAGGCAACTGAATTCACTACTTATGCATCGGACAACTGCATGATGGGTTTGAAATTGATCGTGCAAAAGTCCACGAGCAAGCTTCTGTATGCTGAAGCTGAGGAAGATTTCGTAGACTTTCTGTTTAGCTTCCTTGTAATCCCACTAGGTGGAGTCGAGTCCCTTTTGTGGAGTAACTCTTATGTTAAGGCTATTGACAACTTGCATAAGAGTACAACTGATCTTATCCGCGAAAAGTATTTCAAGTCTTCCGATACCAAAAATAGGTTATTAAAGCCCAACATACCTCATGGTTATAAATCCAAAAATCACATTTTACCCCTAACTGAAGATCAGTTGCCTATTGTCAATGGGAGTGTCAATTGGCTTGCCCCTTCAACCAAGTTTCCGAAAGGGCAAGGGAGTTATCTTGTAGGACCAAGGACTTATAAGGTGACAGATGATTTAACCGTCACACCTTTTTGTACTCTCTCTATCCTTGAGACTCTGGTTAAGATGAAAATCCCAGTTTCTGATGTTGAAGAATTGAAGCTGGATATCGGAACAAATAAGGTAACATGCATTGCAGTTTTTGTGTATCTTTTCAATGTGTATTTTGATGTTGAGACATAAGTTGTTGCAGGGTTTGAGCATTCTCAGAGCTTCTCTTACATCAAAATGTGCTCTCACCGACGCTCTGCTCACTCCAATATTGAAAGCAAGACAAAAGAAACAAAAAGTGTGAGTCTGTTTCTGCTGTGAGACAGTTGATGGCTTATGTTACTCACTAATGATCTTTGCCTTTTTCATTTCTGTCGACACTTTGGATTTCAGCAAGTTTTTGTTAACTTTATTATGAACCAGTCAGTTTATTTGTTTGATCTAGAACTTTTTGTACCTATCCTCTTTCATTGAATCAAGATTCTACCTTTTTTTTATTGTTTTATATACTTGGTCCATTGTGCAACCAATGATCATTGACTATTGGGAACTAGAATCACAAAAAAAAAAAACAGAAACATCCATCTTATTAATAGATTTGCATTGATAGAATCACCAAAAAATTTCTACTTTTATAGTAGTTGTTAAATCTTAAATTTGGTACAAGTCATCAGTGTTTCACATGCTCTATTACACCAGAATGAGAGAATAAAATGATACATTTCCTTCCTTTATCTTGCCACAAATGATGCGTTTCCTTACCACGTGAGAATTAAAAAGGTGTTCTTTACTAATGGAGTAAGAAAGAATGAAGTTGTTTTTTTTGCTAAAAATGAAATGACTTACTTATAGTAAGATTAATAAAAAGGATTTGACTTACTTATATTCGGGCGGATGTAGTATCTTGTAACTAAGTATTAAAGGATTCAAAAATAGTCTCCACAGTTGCATACACTTGTTTTGTATTGTTAGTTTTGTTGGCAAAATTGTGTTTTAGACCATATTAGACAGACGCATAGAAGACCAATTGTTAGTGGTTGGAAAAGAGAAAAAAAAATTACTGCCAAACAATTGGTTTGATAAAATGGAAACGAAATGTCAAAGAGTATATAAATACGGTGATGAGAGTGTTGATTCATAAGTAATGAATGGGATGGAAAAAAAATAGTATGTGGTTCATGATAATTCTAATAAATGAATGAATGAAATTAAGGGATATGGATGGACTAATTAGTTACTCTTTCGGATGTATATGTATTTAATTCTCTTATAATTTGTATTTTATATTTTAATAAAATGAAATTAATGTTGGAATAAAAATAATTAAACTTGATTTTTGTAGTAAAATTATCTTGATATCATAAATATTATTATGTAGAATTATCTAGAATTAGGGGAGTGAAATATCTAGATATTTTGGTAGAATTAACTAGAGATAGAATTCTCTAGAATATAGATATTTAAAATATAAAAATATTAAGTAGGAGAATATCTAGATATTTAGGGAGAATAGTCTAGATTAATAGATATTATATAATAAATATCTAGATTTTTATAGATAAAAATCTAGATATTTATAATATAAAATTATGAAGTAGATGATTCTAGAATAGGAAGGATGTCTATAAATATGAGAAAGTTGTAACATTTTGTATAAGTTGAAAAGTTGAGAAAGTTTGAAGAAATTGAGTGTTCCTTTCTTTCCCACTCTACATATTCCATCCATTCTCCTCTCAAATATTTCCTCCAAACTAAGTTACTCCTCCAACATATATCGTATATATTTCCAACAATTAAGTGAAAAATAGACATAAGCCAACAATTTAAATTAGTAATCACTTCTAAATCGTGTCTATACATGTTCCATTAGTATCAAGGCAGTTATGTGTTTTCTAATTTTTAGTCACATCGATTAGCACCTCTACGGATTAAAACTGGTACATAAAATGATCGATTGTGTGACCCTTTTTTCTTGTTTGGAAATATAAATTGAACATATTAATTGTTTCAAACTTTTGGTCTCTCTAAACAATAGGCCATGGAAGGAAGAATTGGTGGAGACTATTAATCTTGGTTTAGTAATTTCTTGCTAGAATGCAGAAGGCCATGTTAGAAACTAGAGAGACAAAACTCTTCGTTAACTTCTTCCACATAAATAAAAGGGTGTTGTCTTTTCTGGTCACTGATGATCTTCAAATAATGCCTAATGCTGGCCTCTCAGAAGTTGCTAGTGTTCTTGGTGATATCGACATTGATGAGGCTGAGACGATGAACGTTACCTTTGGATTACACGAGGTGAGTCTTGATCCTATTTTGTTTATTTTCTTTTATTATTCATGTGTTCACTTTTCTATGTTTACCATCCTCTCAGAAGTTGCTAGTGTTCTTGGTGATATCGACATTGATGAGGCTGAGACGATGAACGTTACCTTTGGATTACACGAGGTGAGTCTTGATCCTATTTTGTTTATTTTCTTTTATTATTCATGTGATCTAAATTAGGTCATGAAGTTGTGCGCGTTGTCGTTCATGTCCATGAACCCGTTGTCCGTTCTCATATTTGATGCGAAGCTAGAATATAACAAAGGAACTGAATTCATCACTGCATATGCATCCAACTCCAACTCCAAAACGATGAATTTGAAATTGATGGTGCAAAAGTCCATGAACAAGCTACTGTATGCCGAAGCTGAGGGAGTTTCTATTTAGTTTCTTCATAATCCCACTAGGTGGAGTCGAGTCCCTTTTGTCGCGTAACTCTAATGTTAAGGCTATCGACAACTTGTATAAGAGTGTAGAAGATCTTATTCATGACGATTATTTCAAGAGGCCTGGTGCCAAAAATAGTCTATTGAAGCCCAACGTACCTCATGGTTATATTTTCAACTACTACGTCTCCCCCTCACTGAAGATTGGTTGTCTGAGGCATATCGAAATATTGGCAAATGGTGGAATCCTTCAACAAAATTCCCCAACGGGCAAGGGGTTATCTTAAAAGACCAAGAACTTATAAGGTGACTGATGATTTAATTGTGACACCTTTTTGCATTGCTTCCTTTCTTGCAACTCTTAACGAGAAAAAAGTCCGATTGTCTGATGTTGAAAGAGTGGAGCTGCGAATCGGATTGAAAGAGGTACTACTATTGCAATTTGCAATCTTTTGTATGTTCTTTCAGTATATTTTGATGATGAGACATAAGCTGCTGTTGTTGCAGGGTTTAAACATACTGAAAGCGTCGCTTACATCAAAACATGCTCTCACCGATGCTCTGCTCTCTCAAACAGTTACCAGAAAACCAAAGACAGAACAAGTGTGACTATGTTGGCTTATGTTTTTAGCTTTGGTGTATGCATTTTCTTGTTTTTAGTAGTGTTCTTTGCCTTTTCATTTATTTTGAATTGTTGTTAATGTATCCATTTCATCAACTATCAAAATGTATCTGTCACATCTAGAAATTCATGTACTTATCCTTATCCAATGGATGAAGATTCTGGCTTGCATCAAAATAATTTGTTTTGGGCAAGATTTATCCATACTAAACATGAACAAGACAAGAAGGATTGAATTATTTAATCAACAATATAACTCTTCTACTGCAACTGCTGCTCCCTTTCTTGTTTCTTCAAGAAGGGCTTGATGAGGCCATCTGTCAAAGCCGTGGTCGATGTAAGAGCCGCTTTCAGTATGCTCAAACCCTGCACCAATCACCACTTGTATTAGATACCAAATTCTTCAAAGGCACAAGTATAATTATATCAATGACTCTTACCTCTTCCAATCCAACTTGCATCTTCACTTCTTTTATGTCAGACAAAGAGATCTTCAGCTCGTTGATGATAGAAAGACCCGAGGTTACCCCCAACGGTGCAACAGTCAAGTCATCACTTACCATGTACATTATCGCTCCATCAACATAACCATAAGACATATGTCGGTTGAAATTCAGAAAACAATACTCGTTTTCACTACAAGAATAGGTATGATCAGTAGGCTTGGGCTTGATCAGCAAGTCTTTGGTATATGAATCTTTCACACGGATGTTATTAGAATCATCAGCTACACTCCTGTGCAAATTATCAATACTTTTGAGACCGCTATCGCTGCCCAAAAACCACTCAACTCTTCCTAAGGAAATGGTGAGATTGGCAAAAAGGAAATTTACGAAATCACTATCTGCTTGAGCAAACAGCAGCATATTTGTAGATTTTTGAAGCATGACTTTCAAGATCATTCTCTTTGTGTTCCTAAGAATGGCATTCTCGTCGATCCGACTTAAAAAAACATGCCTATCCGTTGCTAAAATCATCTGTCTTCTCCCAGGGAAAATGAGAGAAGTGAGTGGATTCGTGGAAATCAATGATTCCTTCAATAGAGCTTTAATCTAATCAAAACGAAAACGTGTCAATATTTGAAAGGTGGTTAGTTATTTCAAAGAAAGATAAAACGTATGATGAATCACCTCATTCAAACCAGATGCCACGTTTCTTGTCTCCGTGCCATCCATATCTTCCACAGCAATGCCGAGAGAGCTGAGAGTTTCAATGATAGAGCCTGTCACAATAGGCAGCACGCGGAGATCATCGCTGATTATGCAACGAGCTGTACTCTTAATGAAAACTCCATCATTCGATTTCCCAGAGCTGGAACTTGTGGGGTGAGTGCCACAGATGTTGAGCCCCAGTTTACAGAATTCAGTCTCAAAATGTGTTGAACTGATGATGTGGTTCTTAGCATGCTCTCCCTCGAAATAGATGAAGTTGAGATTTGTTGCACCTTTGTAGAGAGTGGTCAAGCTTCCAATAACAGGCGCCTTGCGTCGGTAGTGCTTCTCGAGGACTCGGACAATTGTTCCCAATGGCAGAAGTAAGAAGCTTAACAACACATCTGCGAAATTACTGTCAGCTTCTGCAAATAGTACCTTCGTTTTCTCCTTATTTATCACAACCTTGACATGCAACTTCAGTTCCATTTCCATTTCCATAGCCTTCTGTTTTTTTTGTAACAGTGAGGATATTTCAGATTTGTTGGAAAGCCACAATGCAAACCCTATTAATAAAGGATTAAACATAAACAGAATGCACCTTATTTTCCAATTAGTTCTAATGTTTAGCCATATTAATTGGAAACCAGAACCAGAATGTCTGTTTAGGATATTCTGGTTTTGAATATCTGGAAAATACTTCTTTCTTATATTATTCCATTATATCACTCCTTTCCCTTCTATTTGTTTCATTCTTATCATTTCTCATTACTATAATATAGGAGTAGTCAATAATTTGTTTTGAACAAGATTTATCATTAAACATAAACAAGTTGTACCACAAGGAACATAAACAGGATCATATCCAACAACTTAAGTCGTCTCTTTCATGTGTAATCAACAAGGCTAGCAACAATATACGTGATACACGCCTTCGTAATATGCACAAATAGAACAAACATCACCTCAAGATAAGATGGATTGAATGATTCAATCAACAACTCTTTGACTGCTCCCTTTCTCGTTCCTTTATATACAGTTTGATGAGGCCATCAGTCAGAGCCGTGGTCGATGTAAGAGCCGCTTTCAATATGCTTAAACCCTGCACCAACGACCCCATGTATGGGTACCATATTCTTGAAAGCAAATAACACAAGACGTGTGTGCACGTGATATATATTTATGAAGTACAATGCGTGTATGACTATATCAAAAACTGCATTATCCAAACATGACCTAAGGTTACCCCCAACGGTGCTACAGTCAAGTCATCACGTACCATATACATCCTCGGTCCGTGGACATAAGATTGATTTCCAACCTGATTGAAATTCATAAGACAAGTCTGTTTCCATTGAACAAATAGCAATTAGGATGCTTTGGCTTGATTAGCAAGTCTTTGGTATCTGAATCTTTCAGATGCATACTATTAAAATTATCGGCGACACTTCTATAGAATAAAAGTCTCCTTTGAACAAATACAGTAACAAACTAAAGGTACTAATATAAGCCAAAAACGAGTGAAATCAAGATCCACAATTATGTAGTGCAAGCAAACAAGTTTACTTATATAGGCAGTAAAACAATGATCAAACTCAGTGCTCTGTCTTTGGTTGTTTGATGGATGTGTTATTGAGCAGAGCATCAGAGAGCACGGAAGTAGATGTAAGAGAGGCTTTCAGTATGCTCATAGCCTGCACCAATAAATTCATCTCAAAATCTAATCACATGAAATGACAATGATTTCATACTACATTACATTACCTCTTTCGGCCCGATTTGCATTTCCACTTCTTGGACATCAGATACATGGATATTCTGCTTATTGAGATTGGAAAGGATTGAGAAAACACAGAGTGGTGTCACAGTTAGATCATCTGTGATCTGATAAGTTTGCGGTCCTTTAAGATAACTCCCGTTGCCATTAGGAAACTTAGCAGATGAATGCCATGAGAATTTCCTATAATCATCGGGCAAGGTTTCTTGAGTGAGGGGAAGAATGTAGTTATCAGAGATACAACCGTGAATAACGTTGGGTTTGATTAGCCTATTTTTCGCATCTTGGCTCCTGAAATACTTGCAGTCTATAAGATCACTTGTGCTCCGATACAAGTTGTCTATGGCTTTAACACAAGTCTTTCCGGCTAGAAGATGCTCAACTCCTCCTAGTGGGATATGGAGGAAACTAAATAGAAAGTCGAAGAAATCTTCCTTGCCTTGTGCATACAATAACTTGCCGGTAGATTTTTGTATCACGACTTTCAAAATCATCTTTTCAGAGTTGGGACCATATTTAGTCTCAGTCTCGTTTAACGAGGTCTCGGGTTCAAATCCCACAATAACAAAGTTCCTGACCCCTTTTGCTTTACACAGTATGACATCCGACAATGGAGTTTGGGAAATCAATGATGCCTTCAACAAACTCATAATCTAACATCAATATAGGCATAATAAGTAAAAACAAAAACTGAAAACAAAACAAAACAAAACAAAGTTGATTGAGAATAATTATCACCTCATTGAACCCAAAAGTTACTTTAACTGGCTCAGCCTTCTCCATGTCTGCAATGCCAATAGTGCTTATGATTCCTAAGAGTCCCGTCTCATTTGGAAATATCTGCAAATCATCAAAGATTATGAAAGAAGCTATATCCACGGTGAAAACACCATTTCCAGAAGCACCTTCAGGCAGCACTTCTTCATCTTGTTCTATTATAATGTCGTTGGCGTCCCCGCATTTCTTGCAACGCTCGACATTATCATAGCACATGCTTACACGGCGAAATCTATAACAACAATTGGAATAGGTACATTTATAATATTCGTTAGGAGGAGAATCAGTGATATCTAGTTTCAGCTGTTTGATTCCATCTTCGAACGAACTTGTTGGATTGTGCAGAGTCTGCTTGGCACCCTCTGTCACGAAATGGGGGCTATCGAGATTTGCTAAGCTACGGTACAAACTGTTTAAGCTTCCAACGGTGGGTGTCTCGTCTCCATAGTGTTTGTGGAGGACTTTGATGATTCTTCCCAACGGCAAAGTCAAGAAGCTTAGCAAAATGTCTGTAAAATGGCTGCTAGCTTCTACAAAGAGCACCTTAGTTTTCTCTTTATTTATCATCACTTTCAGTGAAAACTCTGCATTTTTTGAGGTCTTAACAATGTCTGGTTCTTTAGCATCACACATTTTTTGAGTTCCTAACAATGAGGAAACAAATGTGCATGACATTGTTTATGATGATATAATCCAAATAATATTCCACAGAAAATAAACATAAACTTGAGTTTTATACTGATATCTATTCCACTTCATTTAATTTTATGCACTAATCTAATAATACACTCCCTCCGTCCACGAATAGGAGTCACATTCATTTCCGACGGGGATTTTAAAAAATGTTAAGCTAAGTGGGTGAAAGAAAGTTAGGAAATATGGACCCCACTTGTAAATATGTAAGTGGAATGTGCGACCTTTTACCATTTATAGAAATAATTCCGAGACTCCTATTCACGGACGGTGGGAGTATTGTTTAGTCATTATAATAATAATAATAATAATAATAATAATAATAATAATAATAATAATAATAATAATAATAATATATAAAAAGAATTTGAATTTATTTGTTTAGTCTTATCTTTATTATTTATTTCATTGTTAAAACTCTAGGACAACCTAAAAAATTAATTCTCGTCAAATTCTATCTTCATCCTAAACCAAAATCTAGTGTTCTAAGAAAGTCCAAACAAATATCTCTATCATTTCTTTCCGACTTAATCAAGCCCAGTTTTTTAGTTAGAACATCATCCTCCAAAACACAATAATAATTGAAAAATAGTAGTAATAAAATAAAAAAGAGACGAATAACTCTAGAATTACCTGATTTCCAGTTTTTTATATTGGGATTTCGGGTTAATTTGAAGTCAACTCCGAGAGAAAACGTTATAAATTCGATTCTCACCAACGCCCTTCTCAGTTAAGTGAAAGTAACAGCTTTAATTGAGTGAGAGTGAGAGTGAGAGTGAGAGTGACAATGAGAAAATGTTAATACAATTGAAAATATTGTCCACTACACTAATTGCCAATTCTTTTCATCTTTTGCTTTTGCTTTTTCACTTTTACTTCTTTTTATATTTCACAGAGTTTTTTTTTTTTTTTTTTAATGTTGTCTAATGGATTATTGTGGTAGGGGTGTGTTATATTATTAACTATGTAAGTTGCTGACTCTGCTAACTCATAAATATAGTGTACTCCCTCCATCCCATTAAAAATGCAACATTTGCTTTTCGGCACATGATTTTATGTAGTGTTGTTTTGTAAGTTAATGGAGAGAGAAGAAAAAGTAGAGAGAGTATTATTTCCATTTTTAGAAATGTTTCATTTTTAATGGGACAGACCAAAAAGGAAAACGTTTCATTTCTAATGGGATAGAGGGGTATTAAAAATGTCAACACGGTGATAAGTCAACACATAATATCAACCCCCTATACTTGAAGTTCAACAAAATTATGTGCTGTCATTTTAATGTCATCATGTTGACATTTTTAATATACTGCATTGATGAGTTAGCAAGTTGGTAACTTAAGAAAGTTAGCAATTGATCATACCTCTATTGTCGTACACCATCCTCCATCCGTCCCAAGTTATTTGAGTCTATTCAGAATCCAATTTCATATTCAGTCATATATTTAGAATTTTGTTCTTTTTTTTTGTATTTGTTTCATTCTTGACATCTCTCATTAATAAAATATAGTCAGGTTTGCTAATAAAGAGAATGTAGCAAACAGTAGAGTTCTAATTCCTAGTAAAATTCCCGTGAATCTATTGCTATTTCATTTTTTTTTTGTTCTTTTCATATTTTTCAACTTTTTTGTTTGTTGGTAAGCACCATTTTCCTCTCTTCTTCCTCACATCTTTGAATTATGTTTCTTTCAAGCAGGAAAAAAGGTAGTACTATCTTGAATTATAAGCAAACATCACAAAGAATGCTCAATGCAAGAAGCATTTCATCAAATTGATTTCCTACATTTCATACACCAACAATCACCAATTCACCATCACCAATCTTACCTCTTCCAACCCACCTTCTTATAACATCAAATTCTTGAGGGAGAGGTTTACATCAAAATAATTTGTTTTGAGCAAGATTTATCCATAATAAAAACAAACAAGTTCTACCACAAGGAACATAAACAGGATCATATCAAGCAGCTTAAGTCGTCTCTTCCACGTCTAAATAACAAGGCCAGCAACAATACACGTGATACACGTCTCCGAAACATGCACAAATAGAACAAACATCACCTCAAGATAAGATGGATTGAATGATTCAATCAACTCTTCGACTCCAACTGCTGCTCCCTTTCTTGTTTCTCCAAAAAAGGTTTGATGAGGCCATCTGTCAAAGCAGTGGTCGATGTAAGAGCAGCTTTCAGTATGCTTAAACCCTGCACCAACCATCACTTGTATTAAATACCATCAAATTCTTCAAAGAAATCCTACAACATAAGTACATTATATCAATGACTGCTTTATCCAAACATCACTAATCGTACCTCTTCCAATCCAACTTGCAGCTCTACTTCTTTTATGTCAGACAAAGAGATCTTCAACTCGTTGATGATAGAAAGACCCGAGGTTACCCCCAACGGTGCAACAGTCAAGTCATCACTTACCATATACATTATCACTCCATCGACATAAGCAGAAGATATATGATGGCTGAAATTCAGAAAACAATACTCGTATTCACTACAAGAATAGATATGATCAGTAGGCTTGGGCTGGATCAGCAAGTCTTTGGTATATGAATCTTTCACACGGATTTTATTAGAATCATCAGCTACACTCCTATGCAAATTATCAATACTCTTGAGACCGGTATCGCTGCCCAAAAACCACTCAACTCTTCCTAAGGAAGTGGTGAGATTCTTAAAAAGAAAATTTACGAAATCACAATCTGCTTGAGCAAACAGCAGCATATTTGTAGATTTCTGAAGCATGACTTTCAAGATCATTCTCTTTGTGTTTCTAAGAATGACATACTCGTCAATCTGATTTAAAAAAGCATGCCTATCTGTTGCTAAAGTCATCTGTCTCCCAGGGAAAATGAGAGCAGTGAGTGGATTCATGGAAATCAATGATTCCTTTAGTAGAGCTATAATCTAATCAAAACAAAAAAAGGTATCAATATTTGAAAGAAGGTTATTCAAAGAGAGATCAAATATATGACGAGTCACCTCATTCAAACCAAATGTCATGTTTCTTGTCTCTGTGCCATCCATATCTTCCACAGCAATGCCGAGAGTGCTGAGAGTTTCAATGATAGAGCCTGACACATTAGGCAACACACGGAGATCATCGCTGATTATGCAACAAGCTGTACTCTTAATGAAAACTCCATTATACGATTCCCCAGAGCTGAAGCACGATTCCTCAGAGCTGGAGCGTGTGGGCTGAGCGCCGCAAATGTTGAGTCTCAGTTCACATATTTCATCACTCTCAAAATGTGTTGAACTGATCAAGTTCTTCTTAATAGCATCTCCAAGGAAATGGATGACATCAAGATCTGATGCACCTTTGTAGAGAGTGGTCAAGCTTCCAATAACAGGCGCCTTGTCTGCGTAGTGTTCCTCAAGGACTTGGACAATTTTTCCCAATGGAAGAAGTAGGAAGCTTAACAACATATCTGTGAAATCGCTACCAGCTTCTGCAAATAGTACCTTCGTCTTCTCCTTATTTATCACAAACTTGATATGGAACTTAACTTGCTCAGCCTCAGACATACTGTTTTTGTAACAGTGAGGAAATTTCAGATTGGTATTCTACAGTACCTTTTTATTAGATCAAATAATCTTTGAAATCTTCATACTAACTTCTAATTTTCCAATTAGTCTAATAGTCTTTGAAGTCTTATTCCAGAACAAAAACAATTGAAATCACATATTTGGTCTTTGACTCCTACATACAACTTATAATTTTCCAATTATTCATTTAAGCATCTTTTGCTTATAGTGTATACTAACCTTTTCTAGTAAAATATCTCAATTAATTATACACTTAAATATCTCATCCATTCAATTTAATTTTAGTTTGCAAAAGCGACAAGTCTTACAAAGCAAAGCCTAATTTTTGAAGTTGGACCATAAACTCAACCTCCCCAACAAAAATGAAAGTAGTAATTTTAAGCTAATTAATAAATGACTAAACATAGACAGAATGAACAAGAGATGAAAGGGTCATAAAGTACCTGAACTTACAATTTGTAGTTATAAAAATGTTCAAAAAACGTTGCTTGACGATGGTGGCTGAGCACGGCGGAGGGAGGGTGGCTATGAAGGTGGTTTTGAACTGCTAAAGGGAGAGAGAGAGTTGCATTATTTTACTTAATAAAGCAAACAATTCAGCTTTGTGAAAATATAATAATTGTAAAGCATTTTCCACTAAGCCAATTTGCCTATACTTTAAATTAGTTTAGGAATTCCACCATTGGCATATCTTCTGCTTTTCACTTTCACTTTAACTTTAGTAATTGATCATCCACAACCTCAGTCATAAAAATATTCATTCCTTTCACTATTCATGCAACCACAGTTTTTATATATGCAGTATTCTTTACCTAAGAAACAACCTTTGTAACTCATCATCTCTTCATATTCATAGTCTTACCTTTTATTTCAATTTATTTACTATGTATTCTAGTTAAATTACACAATTAATAAAACTTCACATAATGAAAATATGTAATTAAAATAGTATTACATTATTAAAATACTAATCATATAAAAAAACATAATCAATAGTCTAGAAAAAATATATATACAATTAAAATCCTAGAAAAGTAGGCAAATTATATACTCCCCCATCCCACTCTAAGTGGAGCATTAAAAATGGGACATCCAAAAAGAAAAATGTGTAACTTAGAATGTAGTAACTAAGTTGATAAGTCTTTAGCACCAATTTTGGTGATTTACACAAGAATTTTAAACTAATTACTATAATAAAACTAGATACTCAAATATTTTTGGAGTCCCACGGATCATCTAGTGTGCTTCTAGTGCTTGTATGGTTCTCTGCAAAAGGCTATACATGAGCTTCTACCCACCTCATGGATAAATGGAACAAACATCAGCTCAAGACAAGATGGGTAAAATGATTCAATCAATACCTCTTCGACTCCAAGTGACGCTCCATTTCTCATTGAGGTTGTTTATTTAAGAAGGGGTTGATGAGGCCATCTGTCAAAGCAGTGGTCGATGTAAGAGCCGCTTTCAATATGCTTAAACCCTGCACCAACGACCACGTATATGGTTACCATATTCATGAAAGCAAATAATACAAGACATGCGTATACGACATGACCAATCTCACCTCTTCCAACCCAACTTGCACCTCTACTTCTTTTACATCGGACAAAGAGATCTTCAACTCGTTGAAAATAGAGAGACCTAAGGTTACCCCCAACGGTGCAACAGTCAAGTCATCGCGTACCATATACATTCTCGGTCCGTGGACATAAGATTGATTTCCAATCTGATCCAGATTCATCAGACAGAGTCTGTTTCCATTGAACAAATAGCAATTAGGATGCTTGGGCCTGATTAACAAGTCTTTGGTATCTGAATCTTTCAGATGCATACTATTAGAATTATCCGCGACGCTTCTATGCAAATTATCCATACTCTTGAGACCAGTGCTACTCCCCAAAAACCACTCGACTCTTCCTAAGGAAATGATCAGCATGACAAAAAGAAAGTTTACGAAATCACAATCTGCCTGAGCAAACAGAAACTTGTTTGTCGATTTTTGAAGCATGACTTTCAACATCATATTTTCTGGGATCACAAGAGTCGGCCTCTGGTCAATCTGATGCAACAAAACATGCCCCTCTGTTGCTACAATCATCTTTCTAGCGGGGAAAATGAGGGCAGTGAGTGGATTCGAGGAAATCAACGATTCCTTCAGCAGAGCTATAATCTAAACAAAACAAAAAAGGTATACTTGAGAGGTTTTTATTTCAAAGAAAGATCAAATGTATGATGAATCACCTCATTCAATCCAAATGTCACATTTCTTATATCCACGCCATCCATATCTTTCACAGCAACGCCGAGAGTGCTGAGAGTTTCAATGATAGAGCCTGTCCCATTAGGCAACACACAGAGATCGTCGGTGATTATGAAAGAAGCTGCACCATCAGTGAAAACTCCTTCATAAGATTCCGAACAAGTGGGACTTGTGGGCTGAGTACCGCGGATGTTGAGCCTCAGTTTACACAATTCACTCTCAAAATGTGTCGAATTGACCACGTACTTCTTAAAAACCTCTCCATGGAAATGGACGACATCAAGATTCGATGCACCTCTGTAGAGAGTGTTCAAGCTTCCAACAACAGGCGCCTTGTCTCCATAGTGCTTCTCAAGGACCTCCATGATCGTTCCCAATGGAAGAAGTAGGAAGCATAACAACACGTCTGTGAAATCGCTGCCAGCTTCTGCAAATAGTACCTTTGTCTTCTCCCTATTTATCACAACCTTGATATGGAACTTCACTTGCTCAGCCTCAGACATACTGTTTTTGTAACAGTGAGGAAATTTCAGATTGATTATAACAAAATAGTCTTTGAAGTGAATACACATGAGTTTTTGAAGTATTATTCCAGAGACAAAACAACTGAAATCACAAATTTGGTATTTGAAATCCTACATGCTCTGACTTTCCATTTTCCAGTTTTTCATACCTCAACTGTTTCTAATAAAGAAGATGCACTTAAATATCTCTTCAATTTAATTTAATTTCAGTTTGAAAAAACCACAATCCAGCAGAAGCAATGCCTGATTGTTGAAGTCAGGGCACAACCTCCCCAACGAACATGCTTAGTAATCAGCTAATTAACAAATGATTTAACATAAATAGAATAAACAAGGGTGAATAGGTGAAGAAGTACCTGATTTCCAATTTGTAAAAATTAAAAGATTTAACAAAATGTTGAGAGAGGAGGGTGGCTGGGCGCGACGGAGTGAGGTTTGCTCCACTGTTTCTTTTGATATCTAAAGTGTGACTGTCACTGTGAGAGAGAGAGAGTGATGCATTATTTTGTGCAAAAATCAAAATAAAGCAAACTTTAAGTACAGTAAAATATTTGCCACTTCCGATTTGCCAATACTTCTGAATTTATCATTAGAGAATCTTTTGCTTTTTCACATTCCCTATTTATTATACTCACTTTATCGACCAATACAAGAGTGGCCAAGCCACAAAATCGTGGCCGGTAGCATCATTGCGCAATGTGAAGCACATGTACCGCTGCGCCAATGTATTCGCTATATGGATGAATAGCCGTTGCGACATTCTGAAGCGGCGACGGAAAATCTCTGCTGGGTAACGGGGTTATCGCCAAAGTAGTCTTCTATCAACCGCCGGTGTGCCCCGACATGGTCACGCCAGATGGTCCGCCGATGATAGAACGAGCGAACGAACGCCGCCGCCGCCGCCTCCTCCTCTTCTGCTTCCCGTTGCACCTCTTGAACGAGTTCATCGAACTCCCTATCCACCAATTGTTGGAACTCATCGTCGGAACTCATTTTTCAAAAGTTGAATTGGTGATAAAATGAAAAGAGTGGAGATTGGAATGGTGTAAAAAATTGGGAAAAAAATGGGTATATTTGTAGAAGTAATTAAAAAAAAAAAAAAAAAATCGGAAAAGGGGAGCCGCGGCTCGTGGCCGGTGCTATAGGGGAGCCGCGGCTCGCGGCTCGCCTATAGTGGACACTCTAAGTCTCATTTACTGTGTTTTACTCCCTCATTTCCATTTAAGACAATATAATTTTTTTAGTTTGTCTTGCTTAAAATGATACATTTTTTTTTGAAAATTTTCTCTCTCCAATTAATATACTACTACTCAGTTACTTTTTTCTCACTTCTATTAAAATATTCATTTTTTTCCAATTGCACACATTAATCAATAATTCCTAAAATCTTGTGTCGGCCAAGAAATATACATCATCTTAGCTGGGATGAAGGGAGGACCATTATAAAACTAACATTTTCTCACCCACTTTCTATATAAAAGTATGACTTACTTTTCACTAACATTTACTCTCCCATTTATTAATTATATTTCTTAAAACTTGTATCGATCAAACTGACATTATAATAGTAGACGGAAGGAGTAATTTTTGTTTTACTTTTATTTTTCTGCGTCTTACGAGAAAGAAAAAAAAAAGAAAGAAGAAGAAGAAGAACTTTCCACGAACCACTTGATGTGCATTTCAGTTTGACTTCTGATTCTGACCATGGCGTTTTGAAAAACTCTCTAAGGTTGACAGGTTCAATTCTACTACACAAATAATTTTATGGGTTTAACAGTGTTATATATGATTATGAAATAATGTGCTTTTTGCAAGAATAGAAAATAATTAATAAAAAAGTGAAGTATAGTTTCTGATATGACATTAATACTTGTTTGATTTATAACTTTGTAGTAGGATTACGCCATGTCACAAAATGCCACTAAAAACCTAAGCATCAAAATAGGTAAATAGAGATTATTGTAGTATAGAGATCAATCTATTATATTTTCTTGCTTTGGTTGATTCTTGTTCTTCAACATCGGCTTGATTAAGCCATCCGTCAAAGCCATGCTTGATGTAAGAGCCGCTTTCAGTATGCGTAAGCCCTGCATCGAGAAAACCAACTGATTCGGGTCAATATGCTTATTTCATGTTTCACTTCACCAATACACGAAGAGGACAATATCTAATTAATGTTATCTATCAATTAATTTCTCAGTTCAAACTTAGTAGAATCAATTAAATTTTACAAAGGTTTTGAAAAATTGGTTGAACGTGCAATGAATGGGATAAGTAAGTTGATCTTTAACTTGGAACGTACTAAAATGCCAGACTGAAACGTTAAAGATAGGATGATCTAGCAACAAAATCATTGATGGCGTTGGTTCATCAAAAATAGTAAAAATAGATTTGACTTTTAAGTTGGAACGGCCCAAAATGGTAAATTGCAACTTTTAGTTAAGACGAGTGGACGGACCGGAGGCAATTTAACCAAGCACCCTAACCCTGGCCGACAATTAGACAGCTCTAGCTAAAAATATAATTAGAAAACACGACCACGAATCTCACCTCTTCCAACCCGACTTGGAGCTCCACTTCTTCCACATCCGACAAATCGACCTTCATCTCGTTAATTACGGAAACACCGGCGCTCACACTCAACGGTGTAACCCTTAGGTCATCACTAACCATATACATTCCTGGTCCCCTAACATGGCACCTGCTCTTGCTCCGGTCGAAAGTGAGAGCAAGATAGTCATTACAACAGCCAAACTGAGCATCTATCTCATTACAAGAAGCATCATCAAACAAGGGAGGTTTGAATAGCAAATCCTTTGCCTCAGCAGTCATCACATCGTAGCCGTACAAGCTATCCATTATGCTCGAGTGTAGATTATCCGTAGCTGTAACGCCGGTGCTGCTGTGCAAATACCACTCCACTCTCCCTAGAGGAATGGAGAGCAAGCCAAATAGGAAACTTACGAAATTCCCGTGTGCTTGAGCAAAGAGTAACTTGTTTGTAGATTTTTGCATCATGACTTTCAAATTCATCTTCTTGGGGTTCATTAAAAGGGCTCTCTTGCCAATCTTGTTCACCACCGGGTTTGCTTGTCTAGCTCCTCGGGTGCTCTTGTGCCCACAGAGCAGGGCGGTCAGTGGTTTCCGGGAAACAAACATCATCCTCAGTAAAGCCATCATCTGATCAATACGAAGATAAACGAAATATAGGAGTGGGCATAGAAAAAAAACCCTAACTTGCTTCTCGATAAAGAAAGTTTTCCTACTATATACTCCCTCCATCCACGAAAAATAGTCTCATTTTGCCATTTCGAAAGTCTACAAAAAAATATTCACATTTCTAAAAATAAAAAGTTTCTCTCTCAATCTTTACCCATTTTTCTTCCCTCACTCGTACTTTACTTACTTTTTCTCTATCTCTCTTACTTTAAAACCCGTGCTGTCCACAAATGAGATAGATGCCAAGTCAGATTTTTAGCTGAAAGAGGATACAAATTCTAACCTCTTTGTATCCGAACTTTAGATTCCAAGTCTCGGCCTCATCCATCTCCGTCATTGCAACGCCAAGACGGTTGAGAGTAGACATGATAGAGCCTTCCACACTACGCATCACCTTCAGATCATCACCGATGATGAAGCAAGCTCTAGCTTTAGTGAAGGCCCGATCAAATCGAGGATGTTCGCCTGCATCAAGGCTTTTCGGATTAAGCAGCAAGTTCTTAGCATCCTCGGTTGAGAAATGGAAGGTGTCGAGATTCACTAAGCCGTTGTACAAAGTGCTCAAGCTTCCTATAACGGGCGCCTTGTGCTTCTTCAAGATCTTCATGATCGTCCCCAATGGCAAAACTAGGAAGCTTAACAACGCATCTGTGAAATCGTGGCCGGCTTCTGCAAATAGTACCTTGGTCTTATCTTTGTTGACTATAAACTTGACAGGTAATCTCACTTCTTCCTTCTCTTCATTCATTGGAAATCCTAATTACTCATAAAGATTAAAAAAATACTCAATCATATGTTTGTTCTCCCACAAAAAAAACACACTTTCCACAAACACCTGGTGTGCATTTCATTTAAATTATGAGCTTTGGCGATTTATTAACTAACAATAACTGATAAAAATGAAAAAGGCACAAACAAATTAATAAAAACCTGGCTCAGAATCTTGGAACTTTTTAAAGTTCGTAGGAAAAACCGGAATTCATGGAAAGTTAGTGACTTTAAAAGCAGTTACCCCTTATTTATTTTCAGTTTTCTTTAAATAGTTAATATGCACTCCAAAGGTAGATGATACTCAATGCTCATACTATCTTTAAATCGATATAAGTACTATTGTACATCTTAGATTTTCTTAGATGTGATCATGTGATTTATTCATATCTATGAACATGAACTTATTCACAAAAAATAAGTAGCCATTTTGCTTAACAAAATGGAGTATAAATATTAGCAACTACACGAAATTAAAACTTGCACGCAGAGAATATGTATGAATATTTGATTGATTTCACTTTTTTCTATATATTCATTTTTTATTATATTAATGAAGATAAAATAAAGAACACAATACCTAATGTTTTGAATTTCAAAATTTTTGTGTGAAAGCACAACAATTTTTTTTTAAAAAAGACTAATCTAGATGGAAATGAGGGTTTCCTTTGGCCGACGATCATAAGTTGACTCGAAACCCCGAGCCGTTTAGGTTATTGTTGCCATCGCCACTATTATTACTGCTGCCGTTTCCGTTGTTGTTGTTGTCGTTGTTGTTGTTGTTGTTATTGATGGCGCTACCGTTACTAGAGCTCGGCCCCCCGGGGCCAATGAGCGAGGAAATCGCCGCGGCTAGAGCCACCGTGAAGTTCGGGTCCGTTGCTATAGCGTTTGCGGTTTCGCTCAATTGGTTCTGGCCGAATATGAGGGCGGCCGCGGCGGATCGGCCGCTGGCCGCCATGTTTTGGGGCGGATTGAGGAAGGAGAGGGGAAATTGGTTCGAGGGTTTGGGGATTTGGAGAGGGTTTGGGGATTGTGTTAGGTCTAATGTGATGGTTGGGAATGGGGCGGAGGCGGAGATGGTGGCCATGCTCGAGGAGCATGGGAGGAGGGTTCTAGCTAGGAAATTCGAGTTCATCATGCCGTCGGCGCTCGGCATCGAGCCGGAGAGGAGCATCTTCGCGGCCGAGGAAGTGGTCGACGCCATGGCCATGGCGGCCGGGGGCAACGGATGGTTGTGGTTGCCCTCGTAGGTCGTTATCAGGATGGTCGTGTCGTCAGCGCATCGTTGGACCTACCATAGGGGGAGAGATATGTGATGTTATTAAGGATGTGATTTGATATTTCTGACGATTTTATATGATTAGAAGATGAAATACGATGATCGTATACCTGTTTTCGGACAGGGCAACCCGTAACCATCGTGCAACGATAGTATGCACGAGGGCACGGGTTGCCCTTAGCCAATTTTTGTCCGTACTTGCGCCATTGGCATCCATCATTGATCTATATAACACCATTAACAAATTAAACCCACAAAATCATTAAGTATGTGTTTTGATACAATGATTTGTAATTGCAATTTTATGTTATTTAAATTGAAATTAAAATATTTCACTCAATTCAATATCATTTATTTAATAAAATTAAGTAATTTATATAAAAGGAGTAATTCCAAAAATTTATATTGAAATATGCAATTTAAAAAAGAGAAAACATATACAATAATCCATAATAGAAAACATACAATCTCCAAACATTTTATTTAACTAGATGTCTACCAAATATTTGGATTTTCAAATATTTACTTCAGATATAAAATTAACATAGTTGAATTGAGAGCTTATGAAATTGCAGCCTAATTCCAAATTTAAATATTATTGTAGCATCGATGAATGAATTTAATATTGAAGACTTCATTTCTAAATTCAAGATCTCAATTCATGGATATTATCAATTTTATTAAGCATACTAGTCATTTAGAAACATTAATCCAAAAATAAATTAATTTTGAAAATAGAAAAAAGATTGGGTCAAAATATAAGATTAATATGCATGGACATAGAGATTTCATCTCGACCAATATAAATCCAAATCACATACCATGGCGGCCTCGGACCTAGCACGGACCGAGACACGGGCCTTCCTCATGGTAGCCTCGGCTTGGTCAACACTTCTCGGAGAGTGTGCAAGCTTCTGAACCTTGCTCTCCGAACCCTGTTCCTCTCTGCCCACGACATCTTTGTCATGGGCAGCAGGCATGTCCCGGTCAATGTGCCCCTCGGGCGGGGACAACGAACTCTCCTCGTTACCCCCGAAACCGGGATCCATGAATTGTCTAGGCGTTACCCCATTTTTCTTTTCCTCTGCATCGTGATTATGCATCATTGTCAACGCCTCCATCTGCAAACCGTTATAGTTGTTTTTTATTTCCTCCAACAACCCCTTCAATCGAATATTCTCTGAAACCATCTTCTTCATTTCAGCTTGAAGAAATGCCACCTATCACAAATTAAATTAAATTAATCATTCATAGAGAAATGTAATACTCCTACTATTACTTATTTTACGTGAGTCAGATAAAGACCAAAGATATTATTTTAGAGATATATAGAATTTAAAATTAATAGATAAAAAATAAATAAATAATTAAAGAAACTAATGTCAATCTAATTAAACGAGAACAATACTTATAACATTTCTTTGTACATATCAAAAAAGGGAGGTGATCAAATGCAAACTCTAAAGATTATACAAACTCCAAACTATGATCTGGATCGTTAGAAAATATCAACAGATGACAAAATAGAAGTAACAGAAAATGTCAACACAGTGTCACCGTTGACACTGTATTGACATTTTCTGTTACTACTATTTTGTCATCTGTTGATATTTTTTAATGGCTCAGATTATAGTTTGGAGTTTGTACAATATATCATTTTATCACTACCCCATCAAAAAATGTTATGCTACATACAAGAATAAAATTCAGGTTTTATCACCAAATTATAGAACTTCTATTTTTATTTAGTCAATGTAGAATAACATCTTACCTCCATATTTTCTCTTTTTCTCTTCGGAATCGAGGGCATCCCGTCCTCGACTCCAGACTCATCGCTCCCCGTGTTCGCTGACGTAAGAAGATGCAAACCGGTCTGCCGGAAATAATAATTAAAAAAAAAGTTAAACAAAAAATAAAATCAAAACCACAAAAAAAACACTTAAAATCCATAACAAAAAAACACACACATTAACTTTAAAATCCACACGATGATCAAACCCTCCTTTGAAGTGGTCCATCCCATTCTCCTCATCACGGCCGCCCTCGTTCTTGTTGGCGAAGAAGTCCATCTCGTCGAGAACCTTCCTCTTTCCGTGATCCTCGGAGGCGACCGGGAACTGGATGGTGGTGATGGGAGGCGAGTTGACCGGAGAGTCCATGGCCGGCGGGAAAAATCAAGAAATCTGGTGGAGTTTGAGGTGGTTTTGGAAGTGGGTTTTTCTCTGGTGATATGTGGATCAATGGAGAGTCCAACTCTTGTGGCCATTTATTCTTGATGGAATAGAGAGAGAAAATATGGTCATGGGTGAGAGAGAACGACTCGGCAAGAAAGTTGGAGGGTTTAGACTAAAGAATAAAGACCAAATATAAGAGTATTAGTATATGGAAAATTGCTAAAAAAACATCAAAGTTTTGTCCAATTCTGATTAGTCTCACAACTTTCAAAAAATGACCAATTACTCCCTCCGTCCCTGCAGAGTATGAACTTTGGATTCAGCACGAGTTTTAATGCATTATTGGTAAAGTAATAAAAAGATAGATAGAGAAGGTTTTTAAGTATTGTTAGTGTTAGAAGAGAGTTTCTAAAATTGAAAGTTCGTACTCTTTGGGGATGGACGAACAAAAGAAATAGTGCATACTCTTTAGGGACGGTGAGAGTATATCATAATTTTGACATTTTTTCCATCAAATTTTCGGCGTTCTACGTGTCTGAATTTATTAACGTGGCACGTGCATATGTAAAAATTAAAGACGTGGTCGATTATATGTATTAAACGATGCTATTTAAGTAGCCGGAAGTTTTGTCTGCACAGTGGGACGACTGAAAAAAAAATGTAATCGGTCATTTTTTAAAGTTGTGGATTGACCACAATTTGATAAAACATGGTGGGTTTTTTGGGAATTTGCACTTATATAGTGTTGATTTTGCATAAAATGATTTGGAATAGAGGATCTCATGGTTAGAAATTGGGTTCTAGATTTGTTGGGGAGAGAGAGATTGGGATTAGGTCTAAATTCGTCTAAAGTCATTTCCATATAGATGCTAAATTGTGGTCTAACTTGATCTAACAATAATGATGAAATAAAGTGAAAAGTTGGATCTTGCTTGGTCTTCGTGACTTTTTGGTCAAGAGTTAATAAACTTGTGGTAAATCTAATTACACTTGTCTAGTTAGTTAGTGTAGGGAGTCATGTTTTAGTTGCTTTTTTCTTGTTGTTTCTAGCCTCCCAAAACAAGAGAGAAATAGGGAGATCTCATAGATCTAACTTACTTATCTAAGAATAATATTTAGTGATTTTTCATATACTATTAAAGAAGAACTTTCATGTATAGTTTTATAAGATAGGATACTATTGTTATTATTATTATTTGATATTGATATATTTGGATATGTTTAGAAGTCATTTTCAGATTGAAATCATTATTTAAGAAATTGACATGTAAACTACGAAGTCATTTCTGAAGTTTCTATGCGAATAACTCTTTAACGAATATATATGTACTTCAAAAAAAATTGTGAAATTATCTATTTTGATATATTGGTAATTTTGTATTTGGGAATAATTTTTTTTCTGGGGGGATTATTATTATTTTTCTAATGTAAACCCTTTTGGACTGTGGAGTGAAGATAAATGCTAACATCTCATGTAGAAAATAACACCAAGAAAAGAACAAACAATATATGAGAAAAGAGATGAAAATTAACCCCAAAGATAGAACTAAAAGTATAAGAGAAATAAATGGTCAAAAGTCAAGGGAATAGGGTGATTTTAAAAATACGAGAAAAACGACCAAATTTATGCGATCAAATTGCAACTTCACATTAATTGCATTCATGGAATTTTGTCAAAGACAATGACGGTGACGTGTTCACAAATTAGTAAAGCAATTACGACTTTAGACTTAGAGAAATAGTTATTCAAGTTACACTCTCAAATATTTAATTCATTCCAAAAAGTTACTCATTTTTATCATTTTGGTACACTTACATTTTGACACGTGCATGTGCATGTGCATGTGCAATGTGTGCGTACTTATCGAGCTTCCTGCGTCATGAAAATCGAAAAATCCTATAACTATTAATAGTAATTTGGGCTCCATCATAAAACTTCTGGCGTCGCCACTGTCTACCTTGATACATCAACATGTTTATAATTTTCTCGTGTCATGCACAATACATTCGTTAATATTTACAAATATTCTAGTACGGATCGGAGTATTACGCTTATCGTTAGCGTTTTTTTCTACTCACGATACACTAACCACTTTTTATTAAAACTCGTATCGTGCATATATTTTTGGAATTGATACGATATTTCCAAAAAGTTCTCTCCTCTCACATATAGATTTATTAAAACTAAATTACTTAAAATAAAATTAAAAAATTAAAAGCGATATTAAAATCCTACATCAATTTAGAGGCGTCAAAACATGGGCCACAACTGGACCCCAAGATTTTGCACCAGCCCAATAAATTGTGGAGCATTCATAAGGTTGGCCCAATGAACCAAACCAGCTATTTTGATTAAATTCATCTCTCTCTATTACATAATTAAATTCATTTATATCTATTACATGTAAATATTAGTAATTGTTACTACTACTTTACAAAAAAGGGGGAAAAAGAAAAACACAAGAATTTAATCATAACACATATGATCTCAACATTTTGTGGCACAATTCTTCAATCTCTCAACTCCAACTTAACCTTTTAGCTCTCAATGCAGAAGTGCTTCTTTGCTTCCTTAGCTGCATTTTGCAGCTAAACACTTCTCTTCTAAAATGGAGAAGTTCTTGCAAAGCCCCTCTCTCTCTATACATATACTAACTCTCAGAACTTAGCCTTCCACACAGCCTCTTCACCTTCACCACATCTTCTATGAACCTCCTTTATCCTATCCACCGATCTGCATATCCCGCTGCAGCTCCAGTCGAACGAAGCAACACAAACGTTCCCCGCCTGCGCCTTCCATTCGCAATCTGGAGGCGTCCCACAGCACAGTCTCCGGTCGTCTATGTGTTGCACGTCGAGCCCTATGAACCAAGCCCCGAGAGAGACGTCCTCGTTCGCAAACTTGTGCAAAACATTCCTATCGATAAATGAAACAACATTAGTCCATTTTGCAATTTTGAGCTTTGAAGATGATGCTAATTAAAACTTACTTGTTTACTGAGATGTAGGTTGCTAGATCTTTTGATATGGCGTATA
Source organism: Salvia hispanica (assembly GCF_023119035.1). Lineage (NCBI taxonomy): Eukaryota > Viridiplantae > Streptophyta > Magnoliopsida > Lamiales > Lamiaceae > Salvia > Salvia hispanica. The sequence goes on along the minus strand of NC_062969.1, from coordinate 642,348 downwards.
ACTGCCCGGTCGCGTGGCGAAAGTACTTGTTCCCGTTGTCTCCAAACTTCCAAAACTCGGGCTCGTGGTACCTCACTCCCCTGCAACAAAGAATAAGCTCAAAAACTCATATCCTAAGAGAAAAAAAGGTGTTGAAAATTTGGTAAGATATGTACCTCTGAGAGAGGACAGGGCCGGATTTCATGCATCCGATGTAAACACGAGGCTTCCTCCGGTGCCTTGCTAGTGTCTCACCGAGCGTTGCTGCAATGATTGTAACAAGATTTCAAACATATGACTAATGAAAATCACTCAAGAACTTGATGAAAAAGGACTAAGATGTTTGATGTTTTGTATTTGTACCTATATTGACATGGACATCATCATCGACTTTCACGTAGTACTCTGCATCCCACAACGAGACAGCAGTGGCGAAGTAGGCCTTAGTCTTGGCAGAGAGCTCGAGATAGCCTTCGACGTGATCCTACAACACCCAAAGAGGTCATGTCTCAGCAACATGGTATAGTAAGGCCTAAAATGGATTGTGGTGAGGGAGAGTTGCACGAGTCGAGCTCACCAGCCTCATGATGTCCCCGTGCTTCTGATCTTCGGCCTCAATGGCTCTATCTAGTATTCCTCCTAAAGTAGCACTGCAAATCACTTTTTTAGCACAATGTAACTAAAGTTTAGATAGTTGGCCTAATGGATGTGAGATTTTGTTACCTGTGGCCAATGACAAAGCGGACTACAATCCCCTTCTCTGCTTCCAATGCTCGTCGTTTGTCTCCTGTTTTTCAATACTTTAGAGACACAGTCACAACGATAAAAACATTTGGACACGGACGAGGAGTGAATAAACAGACCTTGTGGCATCCACGTTGCACGAACTGAATCTCGCCTTTTCCTGCTGCTGAAGGCAGTGTTGACTCCAACAACCATGAAGTACTTCCTTCTCTTAGTCGAACCCTTGTCGTTTTCAGACACGGGGGCGCCACTCAAGATGGATTCATGAGCTGCCTTGGCTGCAGCCAGCTCCATCTCCAACGAGGAAATGGTCTTGTCAAGCGTTGTCCTATCACACACACGACGATAAATCATCAAGACATGCCTAAAAGTTATATAGTATTTAACAAAAAAAAACAAGCTTACTTCATATCAATATTTTGAGTGTTGGAAACTTCTTTGAAGATTTTCTTTGGCACACTTTTCACACTGCTCTGTTCATAAATGAAACGCGTAAAAAGTGAGCTTCGTTTTCCTGCTGATAATTCTACACAAGGTCGAGGGAAAGAGATAGATACTCACGAACGATGGATCACAGCCTTCTGCTACAAGCTTTAGCCTCTCGGATTCAAACGCTGTCGTTCTAGCCACGCCTTTTGCTTCTGGAATGATCCATATCCTGTCGAAACGCCAAGTATATTCAACAAAACACACATATATCTTCAAACAATTAAAGAAAGATTAAAGAACAGATAAGTCTATGATCCAAAATGAGGAAAAAAACTTGATTTTTGGAAGCCACAAATGCACCTTCCACAGTTATTGCTGGGACCATTCTAGCATTAAATATTCAATCTACTAATTCAGAATTTTAGAAATTTGCAGTAAAGGAGGCATAAAGTAGTTATGAAATCAAACTAAAGTAGAATTAATTAGAGGAAAACTTAATTCAATTTAGTCTCATATTTTTTACCTTCAAATGTAAACCTTCTCCTAATTTCAAACTAGATGTCATCAAGAACTGTGATGTAGTTCTAGCAAGAGGTCCCCTCACCATAAATTATCACAAAAGTAGTAGAAGATAAAAAAGAAGAATCAAGAACAACAATATATACCAATATAAATGCTATTAAATTCAAGAATTGGGATCTTAAAAATGGTGGCAAAACATTGAAATAGTGAATCATATGAAAAATAAAATGAGGAAATATATGCATGGATGATTATACCTGTTGGTGAAGAGCAGTCCAGCACAAAAGCTACCAAGGCAGAGAAAAAGAACCCATTTTTGAGATATAACACTTCTTGAAAACTGCTCTCCTCCACCTCTGTTCTTCATGGCTTTTTACTCAATATATTTTTCAAGAAAATCCCATAAAAAAAGTTTGAATTTTTTGAAAGCCCAAATTCCCAGAATTTGATGGGAGTTTTTGTATCAAGAGATTGAGGGGAGATCAGAGGGGAAGAGAGGAAGAACATAAAAAGGCTGGCATTGTCCAATATTCTTATCAAGTTTTTTTTTTGTTGGCTTTACTTTATTCTTTGCCTCTGTCTTTCTCTCTCTGTGTGTTGAGAGTTGAGAGTTGAAAGATGAGAGATGAGCACACTTTGCAGGGAAGGGACTTCAAATACAAGTGAGGGAAGACTGACTAACTGTACCAGATTGACCAAAGTGTCCTTGTCACCACCGCAGCCGCCACAGTTTCAGTAAATACTATGATCATTCTTTTTTTTATTTTTATATGTTAGTATAATTACTTTTATTAATTAAAATAGTAATTAAATTAGTTGTCATATGTGAAAGTTAAATTTGTTACCTTCAAATCGAATGTGTTTGGTCGAACACTCGAACACCTCTCTCTATATCTGTGATTAGGTTATCGTAAAAATTACTTTGTATTTACTTTTCTCGCAAATTCTTTTATAGCGAAGTTTCCTTATTCTTTCCTTCTTCATGCAATTTGTTAGGGAGATTTAGAATATTCAACAAAACGGATAATCTGAAAGTCGTGATGAAATCACTTTCAGATCAAATCAATTTCGGTGGTTCTACCAAAATATTTGATCGGATACAATTCAGAGAAATCAAAACTTTTATATGTTGATGTCAGAGAAGGAATAATTGAACCAAAAAGAATCGTTCAGATTTAACAAGATGAACCAGTACATCTGTTGAGGGGAGAAACTGAAAATAACTAATTTTCAAAAGGTTTCCAAAATTACAAACTAGTCCTTTGATTTTCAGAAATTATATTTTCGGATGAATTTCTTACACAGCAACTTCGTTGGAAATAAAAAATTTTCAAGCTGACCTGGCAACACAATTCCAGTCCTTAATTCTCCAACCTTCAGTGATTTGTTCTTCAGTAGCATCAACTTAAGGATCAAATGGTCAAATTTGTCAATAGAAAAAAGATAGAGATTGGTAAATGGTCATAAATAATGGGATAAAGAGAGTATTATGCTTCTTATGCTAATATATAATAATTTTTGTCATTTTTTATGTGTCCATAAAATACCAATCCTTCTATATATTATAGCCAATAAGACGGATAATAGTGCTCTTATATGATGTTGAATGTGAAACTTTTGTTCGTTTACCTATCTTGACATTAAAATTAACTATTAATGAGACAACATAAAGTTAAAATTTGATTAACACGTTCGGCAATAGCTATTTTGGCAAAAAAACAGACACAAATTGAGCTACCCATAAGTCATAACATTATGACATCTAGAAAATTAATGAAATAAACTAAAACAAATATTAACAACTATGCACATATAGTAAATACCAATATTTTCATATTTCGAACGACATAAATCTATTCCACTTTAATATTCAACCATGCACGATCTCGAATTGTTTCGAAATTATGATTTTTCCCAAATCCAATAGTAGAACAAATTACGATCAACATGTCAAAGTCAAAAATAAATACTAAAAAATTGTATAGCAAAGAAGAAGAATTAGTATACTCCACTATGCAAGAAAAAACGTACTTTGTGTATAAAATTATAACAAATTGATCTCCATAGGATGAAAAATTATAGAAATTGATAGTATAATTTACTAATTTTCTATAATATTTTAAAAATAGATAAATATTAAATAAAATGTTTAAATACCTTTTTTTTTACTAAATAATTATGGAGAAGAGAGAGACCATAATCTCGGATAAACTTGGTCTATTAATCATTCAGAGTCGATAGAAAATGTCATGGCTACTTCATCAATCTAATACTATGTACATGTACAATTTATGTACATTTATCTTTTCTCATTTTTTTAAAGAAGAAGAAATTTTTAAAAAAACTTATATGATAAAATTATTGTCTTATCACTTAATAAAAAAATAAAAAAAAAACTCTTCTACTTGTCACTTGTGCCCTTCAAACTGCAAATTATTTCCACCATCGTAACATGGTACATGTGAATATCATGAAAAGAAAATTAGTGAATAATCCATGAAAATTAAAAAAATTCTTTTTTCTAGCAAATGGCAAACTGGGGTCGAGTGTCCTGATATCAGCACGTGCCTGCTCCATGAAGTGGGCCCCAAGTTGGGTGTTCGCACGTGATAGAATCCAATTCCTATGTAGATGGTTTTTAGCAAAATTTATTTTATTTCTTTTCTTCCAATAATTTTTCAGCATTATTTAATTAGCAATAACAATAGTTTCCATTCCCCGGCACGTGGGAAACTGCAGTTGTCTGCACGTAGGTCCATTCTCCTCACACGTGCCATTATTCTTCTTAGGGTCATATTTGTCATTTCAATTTTCCTTCTAATTTGAATTAGTAGTACTACTAGTATTGTATAGTAGTAGTAATTAGTGATGGAGATTAAAAATTGAATACTATATTTTAGAGTCAAAGAGTGGACCAATAATAATCTTCCGATAATTGTGGTAGTTTTAAATGGGTAGACTTTCGAATGCAAATTATTCAATGAATTGCCTAATTACTTACAAGCCTAATTTTCTAAGTAGTCCATAAAGTCTAATATTATAGGTGATTAATTTTGCATCAAGTGTCCCACAGTTCCATTCAGTATTTATACTACCAATAAATGAACATAATTGTGATTAATTTGAAAACCCACTCGAACTACAAAATTACTAGTAATAAACATGGGGATTTATGCAATATGAAACTAAAAAGTGTTCAAGCAAAAAATGAGTCGCTACTAATATATTTAGAGAGGAAAAATATCTAAATTACTAACTTATAAAATAATATAGTACGGGGTGTTCGGTTGCCAAGATTAAATCTCATGATTAAAGATGTATCATGTTTGGTTCATAAGATTAAACCCTACAACTTAATCTTAGATGGATAGTCTCATGATAATTAGTCATAGCCTCTCCTTCCAACTAAAATAATCCCACAATTTAATCTTAGATGGATAGTCTCATGATACTTAGTCATGGCAACCGAACGCCACCTACTAGTACTATTTTATCCGATGTCGACCACACTGCAAAATAAATGCTCCTACCTGCGGAATATCAATAAATAATACTTGAATATGACATAAATTAGTTACAAAAATATGTATATAATATGGATTGTAATTTTATTTACTGAGTCTCATTATTCACAAATTCAGTCTTAAAGACCGAACTAGATATTAAACTAGGGCTCTTAGATCTAGTTTTTAATGGATGAAATGAGCTGATGTCGTGAAAATTTTCGTATTCATTAGGTAGCCAAATTACTTCAACCGAGGGTCATTTTTTTAAAATTATATTTATAGTTTATTACTTCATCAAGTAGATTTATTACTTCATTCCAATAGTTAATTATTTCATTCCACTTTGAATTTGTTTAACCTTTTTACAAAATTTAAAGTGAATACACTGTGTGAAGTGTTTTCAAAATGAAGTATTTATTTTTTATTATGATGTATGTCGGTGTTGATGAAGTTATAACCCCATTTCATAAGGTAATGGACTGAAGTAATAACTCAATTGAAGTAAATCATATTGTGATGAAGTAGTATACTTTCAAGCAATCGCTCAATTATTCAAGTCAACAAATAAAATGATTGTCACTTTCACTAATTTATGAAAATAGCAAATCCATGGCCACTACCGGATTCTAGAATATAGATATTATCTAAAAATATTTAGTTTTTTATAGAAAAAAAATCGAGATATTTAGAATATAAAAGTACTAAGTAGAGTATTGTAGAATGAGTTAGAGTGCTTATAAATAGGAGTGAGTTGTAAGATTTTGTACAACTTAGAAAGTTTGAGAAATAAAGAGCTTATTTGTTTTCCCATATCACCGACCTCTTCTAAACTATTTTTCCATATATTTCATCCATTCTCCTCTTAAATATTTCCTCCAAAATAAGTTACCCCTCCAACATATATATCTTATATATTCCAACATGAGTAGTGTTTCTATAGTAAATCATAAATACACAAACAACAATTAATGGTTATAGTACTATTAATGTCAGAATTAATATTATATGTAGAGAAATATATCCAGGTTGAGACATGCAAAAACATTAGTATAAAGCGACAAACATGCACAAGTTTAACAGGTAGTCATCTCTGTTAAATCCAGACCATAATATAATTAAGATTATATATTTATCTGTAATTTTGAAATTACATAGGATATGCAGCTAATTATATGGAGTAGTATAATATAATTAATTAACCTTTTTCTCATAGCTGAATTATTGGTCTGTTTGGATTGTGTCAGAGTTATTTTAGAATAAACTCATTTGTTGGATTAGTTTTTTTTAAAATATATTATATTTATTTCCTTGCATAATTCAAAATTAATTTATATTAATATCAATTTATGTACGTATCTGTACAGTACTGTACATCTCTAATTTTGAAATGTATATAATCGTAATAAGACAATAATTGTACCTGAATATAGATAACTTAGAAAAAAGACTTCCGCACATGGACATGCATCGATTTTGCTGGCAAATATAGTTAGCAAAAATGTAAGACAATGTACATTATTTAATTTGTCATAATATGAAATTAATATATATACTACTCATATAGTAGAATTTATGATCAAATACCATTGATTTTGCGGAGTAACTAGATAGAACTTTTATTTTTATTTATATATTTTTATTTATATGTTAACTTTATTACTAATTATGTTCTGATTTGTTTCATTTCGTTGTCAAATTGATAAATTACATCAAAATCATAAATTTTCTACACAATAGAAGAATAAATCTTTGTTTATTTTTATATAGTGAATGAAGTCCCTTCTTCCATTCTATACCATAATTAGTAAATTTGATGATCCAAAACACAAGGTAAGAAAGGTTAATATGAACTACACATAAGAGTGAATTTAATTTATTTTTCTAAGAGAAATGTAATACATCGTGTTATTGTAATTATTATCATTGAAATTGCTGAAAAGGAAACACTAGCTACCACCTTCATCATTACCGTAAATGCATAAATTACAATCAAATTGATAGATCAACAACACCAATATTAATTTGGAATATAAGTCACATATTCGCAATAATCTTGTTTTATATGTTATTCGAGATATATGGTGCATGTGTAGATATATCTAGATATAGAAAACAAAATTCGTGAAGTCGGCACAAAAAAGAAAGTTTTCGTCTAACATAAAAAAATAAAGGCGATATAAAGGTCATTAGCAATGAATGATAGATAGAAGTGAATGAGTTTGGACCGACAAAACTGTGTACCATATAATTAAAAATCGATAGCAACTACAAAGATTGATTTATGAGTCTTATCCTTCCTCTTATAACAAAATTAATTACATGATAATTCAATAGCCATCTCATAAGAAATTTATATTGGGAAAACCTTCCTTTATTCACAATGAACACCAAAGCTTTTTCAACAATCTTCCAACTTAGTTGAAAAGAAAAAGGGAGTTGAACAAATGCTCACACTTTATTGAGCCAGAATTTCACATGATTCTTTCCACCTTTATCCAACCTTCAATTCAAGGGTTTGTAGAAAGTGTAAATTAGATAAAAAAAAGATATTTCTGTTTTGTTGGTACAATTTTGGGACCAATTAATTTGTTCCTGCATATATCTAAATTTAATCAAGCCGGTCTTAAAACTTGTTTATGATTGTTTAATTATTCTGAATTGTTTATTCATCAACTGTTTTTTAGACAGAGTTTTGTTATTTTTTATTATTATGTTTTACACTACTCTTGTAGGAGTACTATAGTGTTATTTCATTTTGTATAAAAAATAAACTATTTCTTGAGTACTACTCCTATAGTCCTATTTGCCTTGATAAGACATACTATATAACACTCGTTTTGAAAATGATTAATTATTTAAAATCTAAACAAAACATTAATTGATATTCTCACATCTTGTACCTCTACTTAATTTTTTATTAATTGGTAATGTTTAAAAGAAATTAATTTTGTCAATACCTTAAAAATGATCTCTTAAAAAAGAAAATCTTGATGCAATATTTATTATCCATACCTAACATAAAATAGAAAAAACAAAATCAATATATGTAACAGTGTACATAACATCAAAATGATTTAGTACCACAAGAGATTGGGCATATAGGGTCCTTTATTTACTAGTGCTATATAATGGATCACAAACTTAGATCTATACCATGAATTCATGTCGGTGGTATCAACAACTATTGATCAAATTATCAAGAATCATGTGATTAAAGTATGGTAGTTTAGATCACCAATTTTTGTGGACCATTGACCTAAGATCATGTGATGCAGCAGCAAAGATGGTGACACATACAACCAAATAAAAATTATTTAAAACATAATTTCATTTTTGGTATACTTGTTTTAGTCAGCCAATCATGTAATTGTTCATAGAAAAATAATACTAGTGGTTAAATCAAAACTATTCTAAAAGTCAGCTCTTTTATTAAGACTTGAGTGATTTTTTTTTTAATTTAATTTATTATTCAGGGAGTAATTCCTCATTTCGAATAAAAACACTCGATCATAAAATAAGTACATATTCAATTTACTCGGTTACTTCCCCAATGAAGGAGATAACTTAAAAAATGTCGAGAAAGATAACATAAAAGTACAACTTAACTGGTGGGAACTTTCATGGACATTACAATATCATGGAAACTATATTTGGGATAAATAAAATCAATTTCAATGCTACGAATTGAAATGAGTAAATAAAAAAATAAAAATTAACAATTTATTTAGTGCTAAAATCTCTTTGCATTTTACCCATTTTTAATTATTTTATAGAGATATATTTGACTTCAGTGACATATATAATAATTAGGAAAAATACCTAGTAACTTTTTTGAGAAATTAAATATTTTAGTAAATTATTAACAAATGAATCGAATTTCCTTTATATTGAAAATTATGGGAAGTCACATTGTGGCTCAATGCGCATCACATTATGGCCCATAATAAATACTATGGTTTATTTAGTTTTCCCATAAAATTGAATGCTATGGGGACAAGATAACAACTACTACCAGAGAGTTAGCTAAATCGAATAATAATATATAATAAAATGCTAAATAATTCAAATTCATCGACACAAAAAAATTACATATAGGAAGCAAATTTTCAATTTTATTATAAACATACTCCATATATATTAATTCTATCATCAAACTTGATCATAAATATTTACCTCTCCTCGGAAGTCAACCTTAGGAGGTGGCATTGACCAAAACAATACTTCCATAAAATTACTCAGAAATCCTTTATCATATGGATTTTGGGACGACGCATAATACTGATGAAAATTCTCATACGCTGTCTGTATAAAAAAAAATTAGAAATTAAAAACATGTGATTTATAAGAATTTCAAAAATTAAAACTTGATTTTAATGAGTTGTTAGTACTATTAGTTACTTGATTTGATGCAACAAGGTACAAATTGTAGCTGGTAAGGAGACCAAGTAACAAAGTAGCGGCAAACGTGAATGACGCCAACGCCAAAGTCTCGGGGCAATTTCTCAATAAGTCGATCAAAACGACGTTGTTTTGAGACATTCTGTGTCGGATGGTTTGGAAGGAGAATGCAAATATGTATGCAAAGAGAGCTAATGCGACGAAGAGAAAGATGACGTAGAGTCTGTAGTTTCTCTACAAAATCAAATTAAAGCCATCAATCAGTATATCTTACTCAAATTTCGAAGAAATTATATAGTCCACATAGGTGTTGTTAGATCAATTCAAGTCTAATATAATGTAATCTGTATATAATTTCAAGAAAATAAAATATCAAGATTAGAATAAAATGATTTTAATTGATTTACTTACCAAACCAATACATTGGCCTATCCAAGGGCAATGGTGATCAAATTTCTCAACACAATTGTCACAAACATCACAATGCCGACTTCGTGGTGGTCCATATATATTGCAAATCCCACAATACTTAACTCTCGCTTCATCTCCTAATTTGGTCGCGCTTTCGACTAGCGTCTGATCGCTCCGGGAAAGAATCCCCGGATCGGTCGCACTAACCATTCCCAAATTGACAATAGCCTACACAAACACTTTCTTTAGAAAAAGCAATTCGATTTTATGAATATGTCGAATTAATTTGACCTCACATAATTTATTTTATAAAAAAGTGCAAAAAAATTATACTTACAATAAAGGTCAAGATTAAAGAGCCTATAATCTTAGGAGAATAGGCGAATGAAACGACGTCGTTTGCAGCATAAGCAGCGAAACTCCAACTCGACATAGCAATCGCCATTGTCGTAAGCACCAGTCCTCTCGGATCCGGGCCACAGACGAGGCGGCCGCCACAGAAAAACACCTGCATTGAGCATAAGTTAACAAACACAATTTAATCTTTAAAACTAAAAATATGACATTTTTTTATAAAAAAAATTAGGGATATTCAGTGTGCATTATTGAGTTGTACGTTGTTTCCGGGCCAAACATGGTACAATCTTGTGGTCCGATCGCCGTGGAAGGACTTGGGCAACCGACGGCTGAGAATCCTTTTTGCAGAAGCTAGTTTTTGTCGTAAACCGATGAGATTTGGTTTCGTTTCTGCGATTTCGACCGATGCTTCTGCTTTGGCGGGGGATTCGAATAAGGTTATCTCCGGCTGATCATCAAAGTGTGCTGTCTCCGGCAATGTGTTTGAAACGGTGTCGTTTGGTTCCTTTTTAGCGGTTGAGGCCATTTTTTTTTGTTGATGTTTTGGTGTTGAGAGTTCAAAATGCAGATGAAGGCGCCATGAAATTGATGGAAGTTTTTCAACTGACTTTCAGTTATGGATTTGAAATGTTATGAATTAATAAGGATCATTTGATTTAATTTTATTGGGTGGTGCAAACTATAAATATTATACAAAACCGTTAAAAATGTCAACAGATGATAAAATAACATCAACAAAAAATGTCAACACAATTTCAACTCAATCAACCATTGACATTGTATTGACATTTTTTGTTGCTATTATTTTGTCATCTGTTAGACATTTTCTAACTGTCCAGGTCATAGTTTGGAGTTTGTACAATATATAAAGTTTGCATTTGATCATATTCTAATTTTATTTGAGTTTATTTTTAACAGATTATAGATGATACGTCTAAGACCATCTCCAATCATTTACACCAAACTCAAACCCATTTTTGAGTATATGTCACACCAAAAAATAAATTTACTCCAACCATTTACACCAAATTTAAGATTTACACCATTTTTTGGATTTTGTCTCACAAAATTTTTGCAGTAACACCAAATATGGTGTTGTTTTAAAAAAAACACTAAAAATGGGTTTGAGTTTGGCGTATGGTTGGAGAAGATTTCTACACCAAAACTCATTTTTAGTGTATGGTTGAAGATGGCCTAAGAAGCATCGAATGAACCTTCACACTGATTCGAACAAAGCCAGTCCATAAGAGTGCGCAAATATTAATAAGACATTGTCTTCACGACACATTCTTATCCAATTTCACCATTGAAGATTCAACAAGCTGAAAAAAAAATGTTGAGAGTTTAAAGAGGATCTATCACACTGATCCAATCATAGTAAAGCGTAGAAATCTAAGCCTGATTATAAAAAAAAAAGGCTCAATCACTTTTACTAAAACACGTGATGCACATTATGTTTATTTGGGGAAGAGGGAGTATACATTTTTTTTATTTGGTACCTACGATTTTAAACTAGCTATGATCCAATCATGTGGTTTGATTGAATCTTAATTAGATCTACAGGATTTAGTGCTGTCCAAATTTATTTGGTGCCTTTTTTATTTGGTCCAATTGATTGAATCGTAATTAGGTCTATAGGATCTAGGGCAAGCCCATTTTTATTTAGTGGCTTTTTCCTAAGTGGTCCAATCCATTACACAATACTACTACTATGATTAAACCATATATTTTCCAAAGTTGTTAATTCTTATCATATTCTAATTAAACCAAACTACTTTATTGCTAATTTAGATTTGTATTTTATTAAAAATATTATTTTCATAAATGCAATCCTGAACATTAAGTATACTCCTTTTCATTAAGCCAATTAGCCAAGTGGCAAGCAATTGACTCAACTCCAAAATAGGGATGGCGAAATGGGTTACCACGGGTACCCATACCCGATTTTAGCCTAATTTGTTACTCCAATACCCGCCCCACAACATATAGGAATTACCCGATACCCGTGTCGGGTATCCCGTATCCAACATTGCGAGTACCCGTACCCGATCCGAAGCCCGGATGCTGAGTATGACCCTTCAATTGTGCAAAAAGTTCTTCAAACCAAAGGTTGAGTTCATGAAGCCAATTAATATTTATGCTTTGAATTTTTTTAATAGTAATGAATATTTAGATTGTTGGCGCACTATTATCAAAATATGATCAGAATATGTATGCACATCGTATTTGTATATTTTAATACATAATTTGCACATTTCCAAATTTCAAATTCAAAATTAAATGCAAACCAAAATTTATTGTATCAATTTTGATTGTAACCTTTGAATAGATTAAGAATAAAAGTGAGGGGACACTCTATAGCTTAGTTCTGGTGAGTTTTCAAAATTTATATGCGTTGGAATATAAAAATATTTCTAAAAAAACGATAGAACTTTTAGATTTTATAAAGTATTAAAAGATTGTATATAGCTAATACTAATAATATCGGGTATTATCGGGATTAACGAGTATACCCGCACGGGTAGCAGGTATACCCGTACCCGCAAAACTCTAAAACACACTACCCGATCCCGCTCCGTTTCCCATTATCGTCGGGTAGCGGGTACCCAATACCTGGCGGGTATCGGGTCGAAATGGGAATAACCCATTACCCGCTACCCATTTTGCCACCCCTACTCCAAAGTCCAAAATACTCTCTATGTGCCAAATTACAATTTTAATAACTTTTTGGCTAATTTCTTAATTTAAAGGAATTAGATGGAGTGATCTGTAATAAACAGTGCCCACCGAATTGGATTCGATTAATGATGAATTTGAACACACTGATTCAACAGTTCACACTCTCTCATCACGTAGTGGAGTTGGATTGATTTCGACGCGCATGTAGCTTTGCTGAATCACATCTAGAGAGATAGATATACAGCGAGGAGGAGGAGGAGGAGGAGGAAAAGGAGAAAAAATGGCGGTGAGAACTGGGGTTGTGAAGGCAGTTATCGGGTTAATGGCGATTTGCTTGGCAGCATATATAGTGGGGCCGCCTCTGTATTGGCACTTGATGGAGGGATTGGCGTCTGCTTCAGCTACTTGCCCTTCTTGTAACTGCGATTGTGATGCTTTGCCCCTTCTCTCAATTCCTCAAGGTATGTTGATTTTTGTGCTAGATCTATCGCGATCTCTGTGTTTGAAGTGGAAATTGTGAATTGGAGTTATGTAGGGTCTGATTTCTTAGGATTGGAGCTCGAATTTGGGTGGATTGATGTGTGATTGTTTGATTGCTGCTCGAGCTTTTTTGGTTTAGGTTTGTTGAAATTGGTTGGATTTTTAGGGTTTAGGTGATTGTGTGTTGGTGTGAGTTTGATAAAGATGAGGACTTGGCTCTGTTAGATAGCTTGTTTCAGCTATGGAGTGTTGGATTTTGCCCATTAGTGGGGAAAATCTTGATCTGGGATTGAGCCATTTTGTGGGAGTTGTAATTGAGATCATCGTGTGATTTTGATAACTTGATGTTCATGTGTGTGGAGTGGAGACGGCTTCTGTTTGCTACGATGTGAGCTGGAAGGTTCGGTTGGATGATCGGATCCTTAAAAGACTGTGGCTTCTGTCACCTGACTATGTAGTTGACAGGATGTTGAAATCTAGGGCTGTTGTCGTACTGATAGACCATCGTTTCGTGGCTTAATCGCTTAGATACTATGGTGCTGATTCAGGGTTATAATGGGTAGTGTAGTATGGGAGGATTGTACATTTAGGAGATGGCTGAGTTCTTAATTGAATTCCAGTCAGACACTCGAGAAGATTAGATACGATAGGTGTCATAAATATTTATATTAGAGCAATGTAGCTCTCAGTAAGATGATAGCCACTGAAGTGATCTGGGATTTAGCCATTTTGTGGGTGTTGTAACTAAAATCATTGTCTGATTTGATGACTTGATGTTCATTTGGTGTTGAGCCGGCCTCTGTTGTCTACGATATGAGCTTGGAGCATATGTTGGATGATTGGATCCTTGAAAGACTATTGCTGCTGTCACCTGAATATGTAATTGATAGGATGTATGAATCTAGGCCTATTGTCGTGCTGATAGACCATTGTCGTGTAAGAATCTTGGGCTGCAGTTTCTGTTGGATTATTTAGTGGCTTAATCATGCTGATCCACGTCTATAATGGGTAGTGAGGACTGTACGTTTAGGAGATGACTGCGTTCTTGATTGAACACCAGTCGGCACATCAGAACACTGAAAAATACAACAGGTGTTAGAAATGCTGATAATAGAGCAGTGCGGCTCTTAGTAAAATGATAAGTTGCTGATATTTTTATTCGTACTTGAGTATGTTGCAACTTGCAAGGCTCGTATGTGTGCTATGTCATTTTGTAATATGGCATACATAGTGATTTGTGTCACTTTCTTTACTTGAATCTGTTGTTATAATATGCTTGTTTGGATTTTGTGTTTTTTCTGCTCAAAAATAACATTTGCTCATTACTTTGGCTCTTGCAGGACTTCATAATGCTTCCTTTGCAGGTAACCACTGTATTCTTTGTTTTAATTGCCTTACAATAACATGTTTACTGTTCCTTTGGTTCCGGTATCTTGATGTTCTCATTGGTTGGATTCATAAAGAATCAAGATATGAACGTCACAGAATAATATCCTCATCTTTCTCGATCCGTCCTTACACAACTTTCTCTTGTGTTTTCAACCTTTTACCCTTAGCTCAGTGTATTCACATAGTGCTATTTTTGGACCTGAATTTTTATGTGGAAGCAGCTGAAAACATTAAATAACGCGTATTTTCAGCAGCTACCTACTTGTTTTTACTGTCTCTATAGAGTATGTCTATAGATCATCTTTACATCACATTAATTACATTTGGAATTATGATGCCGGTACTCATTGATTTATGTTCTACACTTTGAGGTGGTACCCGACTTCCTATTAATTAGTATTCAGTTTTTGAGATCATTAATTTCTGTTTTACATTGACCATTCTTTTGTACTTGGAAGAATATTTTTGCATTTATTGATGTCACATTATTAATGGAAAACTGATAGCAACCTAATTTAGATTTGAACTGCTAACTATCTTAAGTGTCCATCTTTTATATTCCTTCTGTGTAATTTAAATAGTTTTCGAGCACGTATGATTGATGCTCTCAAACTATGCTGCCTTTACTTTCCCTTCACGTCTCGCAGATTGCGCGAAGCACGATCCAGATGTGAGTGAGGACACACAGAAGAATTTTGCAGAGCTACTATCGGAGGAGTTAAAGCTGCGAGAAACAGAAGCTCTGGAGAATCAGCAGCGTGCTGACATGGCACTGCTTGAAGCGAAGAAGATGACGTCCCAGTACCAGAAAGAGGCCGACAAGTGCAACTCTGGAATGGAGACGTGCGAGGAGGCAAGGGAAAAGGCTGAAGCAGCTTTATTAGCGCAGAAACGGGTGACAGCAATGTGGGAGCAAAGGGCACGCCAAAAAGGTTGGAAGGAAGGAAACGGCAGGGCTCAGTCCTAGCTTATTATCACACGCAGTCTATAAGAAATACCCAAAATTGTCATATATAGTTTCATCCAGTCGGTTAAACGAGCATGATGCTCTGCTTGAAGGGCATCACAAGCTCCGTATACCTGGTGTTTTTTGCTGAAAGCAAGCATCAGCTCTTTCAAGTCTGAAAAATATAATATCTTCTTCATGTAGAGGTAACATTGTCACCATTATTGTTGTTACTATTATTGATTGATCTTAGAAATCCAAGAAATGTTTCAGAGCTTAGTTATTGTGTACTGTTATTGAGAATATTAATCATTGTGTTATTTTAAGGTTTAGAAGTTCAATTTTTGTGTTATATTCATGATTTGAACAGGTAAACATATTATTTTGCCATGTCTCTTTCATACATTGACAGAAGTCGACGTATATAGACGTCGTACTGTGTGACGATACATCATCGTATACAGCGTAGCCGCTGTCACTTTGCCTTTTTGAGAGCAGTGACAGAACCAGAAGAAATGGAGATCTCATCATATCTCTGAAACAGGTAAGCAAGAAACACAGCAGCAGTTTGAGGCACGGCGTCCTTGGCCGCGCACTGCTTGTTGGAGGCCGATGGGCCCGGAGTTCCCATCTGCGGCCCGTTCGACCAGAACAGGTATTCAAGTAACTCGTCTCCGCCTCTTTTCTTTGAGAATCTGTTGTACACAAATTCCTCTGGATTCTCAAATATTTTAGGATCCCTCATCACTAATGGCTGGAAGCCACACAGCAGCTCGCCCTTCTTGATCTCGTACACCGTGGTGTGCGAGCTGAGGTCGAAGTTCTTTCGAGCTCGGCCGAACTGCTGTGGGACAGGTGGATTCAAACGCAGTGTCTCGTACACGAACGAATTCACCAGGTCCATCTCCTTCACCGTCTCGAAGCTAAGGACGTCGTTCGAGAGCTTCTCCCGCACCTCCTTCCTCAGCTCCGCCTGCACGCTCGGCTTCTGCTCGCTGAGGCTGCTGAGGAGCGAGAGGAAGAAGAGGGAGAACCCTCCGAACGCGTTGAACCCGAGCATGAAGACGAGGTTGTGGATGGCTTCCTCCTTGGTGAGCTTGAACTCGGTCTGCGCCCTCGCCAGCGTTTCCCCAGCCCCGTTCTCGACGAAACTCGCGAGCTTTTGGTAGTCGGATTTGACGAGCCAGAAAGGGTAGGAGAACGAGTGGAGGAAGATCTCCTCGAGGGGTTGCACGACGTTGATGCTTATCGTGGGGAGGAGTTGCACGGCGAGCCATTTGTCGACCATTATGTGGCCGGATTTCTTGATCTCCGGGAAGGCGGACGTGTCGGCGCCGAGGAGGGTGAGGCTGAGGAAGGAGAATAGGAATTCTTGGAGAGGGAAGATGTAGCTGGCGGAGCCTCCGTCTCCGGCGGCGGCGAGCTGGGATTCAAGGGAATCCCACATCGCGTCGAGGGAGGTGGTCATGGACGAAACCCATGTGCTCGAGCTTCGTCTTAAGATGTCTTTGGCAAAATCTTTGATCTGCAATTAATTTAATCATTCGTTAATGGTACTAAGACGAGGAAAATGAAAAGGAAGGATAGTGATAAAATGTAAATTTATATATTATACATACTCAAAACTCCTCAACAACGTTTTAATACAATACCACAGTGTAAAATTTCAAGATTTTAATATCAATACAGACACAATATCAACACAGCATCAATCATTGACTACCGTTGAAATTCTGTTGACAGTTTTCTGTTGATGGTTTTTTGTGATCGGTTGACATTTTTCAATGGTCTATATCATAATTTTGAGTTTGTACAATATTTAGAGATTTCATATAATCACATTCTTGAAAAGGAATATGCTAGTTCAGAACTACGATCGAGTTTTATTAATTGTGATATCAATTGTTTAAATTTACAAGTAATGCAACAAACTAATAATTCATGCTTCCTTACCTAAGAAATAGTAGTAAATCCGAAATAAATTTCGTGGTTATGACAGCATGGGTATTGGGTAAGATAACAAGATAAGATAATTCAGATTACAGCAAAAATAGTAAACTATTAAGTATGGACCACAATGAGCTAGATGCACATGTACAAATCAGTCGTATGATTTGCATCCATTAAGTGGAAATGATTAATACAAATTATGTAAAGTCTTAGACCATCTTCAACCATACACCAAAAATGAATTTCGGTGTAGAAATCTTCTTAAATCATACACCAAACTGAAACTCATTTTTGGTGTTTTTTTTAACAACATCATATTTGGTGTTACTGTAAAATTTCTGTGAGAAAAAATCTCAAAATTTATGTAAATCTTAAATTTGGTGTAAATGATTTGAGTAAAATTGTTTTTTGGTGTCACATATACTGAAAAATGGGTTTTAATTTGGTGTAAATGATTGGAGATGACCTTAACTCATAAAATACTCAAATTATCAACAAAATTATCGAACATGCTATCTATTACTACTACTAAGAATTTAATCTGGATATAAATTCGCAAGGTAAAACAAGTTTAATAGTATTTTGTACATATTACATAAATAAAGTAATCAGAGAAATATTTAAATTTCCATGTTAAATTATTGAATTATCGGTCGGTAATGAATTCCAAAAAATAAAGGATGTACAACAGATATGAAATGATATGTGTTATAAATAAAGGAAACATGAATAGTTGTATTTTTATTAATCATAATTAAGTGGTGTTCGTCTTTTTCAGTGAAAAGACTCCTAGGGTTTAGATCAACATATTCTGGACCACATTACCCACTCTGGTTAAATTAAACAAGTCAAACTATTTAAATATTAAATGCATGTTTCAAATCTGATCTCTTCAATATAATTGTTATTTTAATTTGATACGTATACATAATTTAAAATAACAAACTAAGTAGGAGTATAATTCAATTAGCACTATACTTTTTGCTACATGATGCTGATTAATCTGGTTATTCGCTGATAAATAATTACAAACAAATTCAAATTTCATGATTTTTTCTAGTATGATTTAACTAAACTTTATAACTTTTTTGATAATTAAATAATTTAACACTTAAATTACTACAATCTCTTTTATCTCCATATAAATAATTGGATCGCACTTCAATGTATTTAATCAAACAGGTAACAGATGTGCAAAAATCTAAGATTCTCACTTCTTTCATCAAAATAAATTTTTATATTTGTTTTTAAATTAAACAATTTCAATGGTGAGAGATGAACGTACTTACTTGCCCATGCTTGGTTTCTGCGGTATCCAGATAAGCGCAAACCCTGATTCCGCCGGTGTAATTGACGCTCGGCATGAAATCGCCGACGAGGACGTTCGATTTGTCGACGAGATCCGCGTCGAAGAGGTGGCTGAACGACCTCACGTCGAGCAGCGCCACCACGTTCGGATTCACGCCGCCGAAGAACGGGAACGCCGGCGGCACGTTCGTGCGGAACACCGTGCTCTCGTACTTCTCGATCCTCTTCGCGAAGAAATTCTGCGGTCCTTGCAGCCAGAAATACTGCAGCCGGTCCGCCAGCGGCCCGATCACCGGCCACCCGTAGCTGCCGGGGATCACCGCCCGCTGAGACGCGGCTGACGGCGACAGCGGCGCCACTGAGAGCGATGCATTCAGCATTTCTGCGCGAGAGAGAGAGATCGGCCGAATTTGGGGGAAAATTGAGGGTTTTCAGAATGCGGAATTTGATTTTGGAGTGAAATTGAATTTCAATTTTGGTTATGCTTTATAAGTGTTTAAGCTGCATTATTGAGGACGATGTACTCGATTTTTACTTTCTATTTTTGTTTAAAACACATTATTTAATATTAATATACTCCATTTATGTTTTTACTATATGATGAGTAAATAAAATATTGAGATAAATAATAAAATAAAATTAATGAAATATCTTTTGATGTTGATCGAAATTATTCTAATGTAGAAAATATACTGTCTATAAGCTTGGTTCACGTGACATATCTTTTATTTTTCCTTTTTTGGTTATGTCTCAATTATTATTGTACTTCGCAAATAAAATTTGCTTTTTTCTTACCAATGATAAAAATGGCCAAAATGAACGAATTAGTGACCATATTAGTTAGTTTCGTAAACTAAGAAGATATGCTATTACTCCAATAATAAACCTAATATATTAGTCTAGTTGCTTGTTTGGGCAGATTAACATTAGTAAGACAATACTAAAATAATATAATATGCGTAATCATGCTTAAGTAAATAAACATTTGAAAACAACAAATTATATAATTTGCAATCATAGTTCAGCAGTTGCTTTCTTAGACAGATCAGTTTATTTCCCGAATCTCGTGATATTGCTAACTCTATCCAAGTTGACTAATTGGATATCTAATTTTGGTTGAACTTAATAATACAAAAATTGGATGATATAGTTCAATATTAAAATAATAATTAATACTATTTGAAGTCCACAAATTGTTAAATGCTTGTAATATCATCATGATTAGAGAGTTGCATCTAGAAAAAAAAAAAAATCCCAAAAATTGTCATGAAAATAAGTTAATTTGACGACAGGCCAATAATTGTGGGTGAGTGAGGACAGATATAGGGAAACATGATAAATATTTGTATAGTATTGAATAATGATGCTTGGTTGTCACATTTTGCAGGTTTGGGTACTTGAGCTACAGTATGTATCTTGTCAATATTTGACGTATGCATTAAAATTAAATATAGGCTTATGCATTTTACTTCGTCCATAATATTAATTTCTATAAGCCATTTCGAAAAGTCAACAAAATTAAATTATTTATGGGTACATTTATACTCACTACTTATACTTTTAAAACAATTGTCGGTCAATATGACGTTACAAGTTTTTTTTTTTTATTTCTTATGTAGTAGGAGTACAAGTAGTAATTATTTTATTTTATTATATTAAAACAATATTATAAATAAAAATTAATTATTTTACTATGTATGTGCGTTTGCATGCACGTGTGGGTTAAGTGGGAAGACACAAACAAGTTAGGGTGTTAAAAGATTGTGTTATCTATATTCAAAATATACCCCCACCAAAGAAATGTGATAAAGGGAAAATGTAGATGGGAAATTTGATGGAGAAGGATTCTCTTAAACTAGGAAGATGAGCTCTTTGGGGAACTTACCCATGAAATAAAAGAGTATGGGTCTTTGACAAATTAAATATTCTAACTTTGTGTTGAAAGTTGCAGTTTGGACACTAGAGAAATGATCTGTTGAGCTACTCAAATTTACCATTTTGAGAATTGAAAATCATCCATGTATGTTTTGCAAGGTGGAAGTGAAGACTTTGGAACACATTCACTTTAGTTATAGAGTTTCTAGAAGCTATTGGTATTACCATTGCGATCGATGGAATATCTCTATAGACTCTATGTGCTTATCTAAGGGGCCAAGAACATGTTTATCAGTAGTATATTGGGGCCTATCTCCGTGCTCTTATTTAAGAGCACGGATGGATGGGAATGCTCTAAATAAAAAATTCCTTGATTCGAAGAATCTTGTTCACAGCACGCCACCGGACGCGCCTCGACTGGCACACGCTAATCGCAGCCGTCCGTGCGGTACACGCGCCGCCTAAAAAATAAAAATTGTTTCAACTTTGTAGTATCCACCAACACCAAAGCAGCTACACAGATACTCCACTGCCGCCTTCACCTCCACCTCCGGTCAAAATCTATCACTCTCTCACTTCATTCAACTATGAATTTCTTATGTTTAATCGCAAGCGATTCTGCTAGAATTGATAGGATTTTATCTGTTAAGCTCGTTTTGTTTATGCGATAAGGTTTTGTAATTCAATCGTTAGTTAGGAAAGCGCAGATGCTCTGATTTGATTTCTGTTGCTCTGGCGTGTTGAATTAGTTTGAGTGAATTCGATTCTTCACTGGATTTTGTTTTATTTTGTCTAGTAAATCTGAGCTTCCTTCAATTGGAATTAGATCTTTTAGTGGTGATTTTATGGTATTGAATTGAACTGTGGTGATGATGATTTAAGTTGGTGGATTGGAATGTTAGCATGTAGCAAGAGGTGTTCTTTCCTGACTGTTGAAGATAACTTTGCACTTAGGAACTAGAATGAGATATTTTCTTTAGGAGTGGAAATGAATAGCATGAATCAGTCGAGATAGTCCAAATCGTGCGAGGGTATAAGGATTTTTGTGCTGTAATTGTGGGAGGGACGGCACGAGGTCTGCTTCCTTTGCAAAATGTATAATTAAAGGCCTTTATCCGTGTATTCCCTTCGTTGTGAGTGCACTGGTTTTGTAGAATTTATTGGCATTGTGCTGAAGAACGTGTGCAGAAGAATGTGAATTTAGATGTTTCGTCGTATAGGATTGGCTTGATGAAAGGATGTGCTATTTGCTGTGATATGTGTGTTTTTGTAGCAAATATGCATCCTGCTGTATTATGATCTTTATCTTCAGGTGAATGAAAATATTAGGGGAAGTACTGATGTTTCGATATTTTGTCATTTTCAGTTTTGGGACAGTTGAGAAGATGATTGGAGCAAGTCATCACTGCCAATCCCTTCATTGTTTAGCCTTTCTAGTGGCAGGGTTGTTGATATCGTTACCTACTGGGACAATAACTGCGAAAGCTGAAGATTCTTCATCAATCATATCGAGATTTCAGGAATACCTCAGAATTAATACTGCCCAACCCAACCCCAGCTACTATGAAGCCGCTGATTTCATCAGCTCGCAAGCCAAGTCTCTGTCCTTGGATGTCCAAATCTTGGAGTTTGCAAAGGGGAAGCCGCTGTTGCTCCTCAAATGGGCTGGCACGAACCCTGCTCTCTCGTCCATCCTGCTCAATTCCCACACAGATGTGGTACCTGCAGAGCACCACAAATGGAATCACCCACCCTTTGACGCACACCTTGACCCCTCCACTGGCCACATCTATGCTCGGGGTTCCCAAGATATGAAGTGCGTGGGGATCCAATATTTGGAAGCCATCCGCAAGCTCCAGGCGTCAGGCTTCCGGCCACTGCGCACTGTGTACCTCACCTTTGTGCCCGATGAAGAAATTGGTGGGCATGACGGTGTTGAGAAGCTTGCGGATTCTGACACGTTCAAGAACATGAATGTAGGGATTGTGCTCGATGAGGGATTGGCATCTCCTACTGAGAGTTACCGGATTTTTTATGGGGAGAGGTCCCCCTGGTGGCTGGTGATTAAGGCTACAGGTGCACCTGGCCATGGGGCTAAACTCTACGATAACACCGCTATGGAGAATTTAATGAAGAGCATAGAGAGCATAAGGAGATTCAGAGCCTCTCAGTTTGATTTGATCAAGTCTGGACATTTTGCTGAAGGAGAGGTCACTTCTGTCAATATGGCCTTCTTGAAAGCTGGAACGCCGTCTCCTACTGTGAGTATCTTTTTTGTTGCAAAAGCTACTTGAGTTATTAGTGACATGTTTGATTCTATTTTCTTGATGAAGCTGCATATAATAGCTGGAAATAAGATCTTAGCCTTACTTCCAAATTTGACAAATATTACAAAATAAATAAACTGAAAAGATAAAAAAGCATTTTATGTTAGTATTCCATTATTCTCTGCTATTTGGTGCATAGGAAACAAGCTTAGAACTAAAGCAATAGTAAAGTTGCTGTCTTTAATGTTCTTTTCATGATGATAGGGCTTTGTCATGAATTTGCAACCATCTGAAGCTTCAGCCGGTTTTGATATCCGAGTCCCGCCCACTGCTGATGAAGCGGCCCTGGAGCGACGAATTCTAGAGGAATGGGCACCTGCTTCGCGTAATATGACGTTTGAGGTGGGAAAAAAACCTATATTTGCTGTTTCTTATTATCGGACATGACAAGATACAATCTTTTGTTGAGTTTCGGATGATTAGTCATCGTTCTAACGTATTCTGTAGCTGGGTCAGTTCAAGCAGAGGGCAACTATGCGCGACAAGTACGGGAAGCCACTGATCACCTCTTCCTACAGTTCAAACCCATGGTGGCGACTCTTGGAAAAGGCAGTCAAGGATGCCAACGGGAAACTTGCAAAGCCGGAAATCTTTCCTGCTGCAACGGATTCTCGCTACTTCAGGGAGCTTGGCTTGCCTGCGATTGGCTTCTCTCCCATGGCCAACACTCCCGTTCTCCTTCATGACCACAATGAGGTGACCTTTTTCGTTCTCATACGTTCTTTCCCTTCGAGTTTGCTTGATAAAACGTGTAACAAATTCGGTGTCTCTTCCTTTATCTTGTGCAGTTCTTGAACAAGGATGAATATCTGCGAGGAATCTCCATGTACGAATCGATCATCAAAGCATATGCGTCTTATGTTGAACCTACGAAGGATGAAGCCTCGAGAGACGAGCTGTAACGATGCATCCAGCCGATGATAGCGTTCCTCTCTCCCTCGACGTCGAGACGTCGTGAAGAACTCCCATCGGTTTCGAACAAAGGTAGGGTTTAATAAAATGAATCGACTTTCAGCCCTTTGGATATGAAACTCTTCATTGATGTGTTGGAAACAGATTTGATCAAACTCTTTTTATTTTTCGCAAAACTTTTAAAATAAATTTGTCTCATCTAAAGTAGGCTGGAACTATTCATTGATGTGTTACGAATAATTAATCTAAAAAATGAGAACCATCAAATATTTAAATCCCAACAAAATGGGTAGAAAATAAAATTCATGTTTGGAATAATTACTAGTTTATGAAATCATTAGGCGTGATAATTGGGCTCCACACGTTCAATTTTCATGTCTGACCCTTTACCTAATGTTCAAAACCCTAGACACGTAAGAGCCACAATTATTCAAAATTAGTTGAACTTTAACCAATAATAAGATGATGCATGACTCCCTGATAATACGTTTCCTCTTCAATCAACAAGTCGATATTCAAGTTTCTTATTCAACCAAAGTCGATATTGAAGTCATGTTGATTAAAATTTAAAGGGATATTATCAATATCACTAAACTTTCAAAACGTTGGGTTTTTTTCACGAACTTTAAAATTGGCAAATAATATCACGAACTTTACCCCAGGTTTGTTTTTTCCCACGGATGAAAAAATTCCCACAAATAATATTATGATACAGATTTTTTTTTCGTAATCTCTCGACAACAATTTTGAGAGCTTCAAGTTTTTCAATCTTCGAAGATAGTTTTTCTTGAAGTACACCATCCAAAATTGTTCTTCTATCTATTAAAATAACATGAATTTTTTCATTCGTGGGAAAAAACAAACCCTGGATAAAGTTCGTAATATTATTTGCAAATTTTAAAGTTTGTGGGAAAAATCCAACTTTTTAAAAGTTTTATAATATTAGATGCCAATATCCCAAATTTAAAACCTATAATTTGGCGATTTCATATCTAAATACTTTTTGCTGATTGTGTTCTCAATATTTAGATATATAATCGATTTTAAGATCAAAATGAAAATCCCTTAATTAACCATTCATAAATTATAACGCGCTTGAATACAATTATTGGTTAATCATTACTTACATACACGAAATACATAGATCCAAAAAGAAGGAATCTTAAATTATTCTAAAAATAGTTACAAAGACGCAATCACAAATTTAGCTGAAAAATTCCATTAAATTCGACTTTCGAAGTTATCATCAACATCGTCAATTTAAACTCTTATTATTTCATGCCAGCTACATCCCGCCAGCTACGACCTTCTTCATTGTATACTATGTTTCTTGCCTCCACATTAATGGAAGTATAAAAAATTAATTTAAATTATCCATCTTATTAAAAAACTTGCCTCATTTCTTTTCTAAAAAATATATACACATAAAAACATTGTGTGTGTGTGTGTGTGTGAAAGAGAGAGAGAGAAGGGTGGTAACTGTATCAGCGCCTACAAATCATGTAAGTAGTTACTCTTCAAATTTGCTTGCAGAAACAGGGCGTTGACCGCATTGATGGCGGCGCCTACATGCAAATCAATTTGACGGCGATCGACTCTTTGATTCGATTGCGATCCTACAGAATCCAACTGAAACCGGAATTGAACGACCTCGAGGTTGCGGCGAGCGACGGAGGATCCACCGCGGCGTGGCGGCGGTGTTCTGCTGGCTCGCATTTTTCCGGCGGAATTTCTCCAGCTCGCCTCCAAATATTTGCGGAGAAACCACTTCTATGTGATCGATTATTGCAGAGAATTGAATTGGTAGGATTTTGGCGGGACGGCGGCGGTTTGCAGGTACTGTTAAATTAGGAAATTCAGCTTACTTGATGATATGCGATTGTTTGATTGAAGTAATCCGATGCGAATTGATTCTATGTAGTTATTTCATTAGGATTTTTTATTTTGTTTAATTTCGTTGGGAAGCTGAGAGTTGATTGCATCTTTATTTTATGTGATCGCTGTGTGAGTGTGCTGGTTTTTTGGTAGGGTTCTGATTTTAGGCTAATTGACTAAAGCAGATTATAGGGAGCTAGATGAAGGATTACCAAGAGAGATGGAAATCAGGCTGCAGAAACAGTGTGATTGCTTCGCTGATGGGTTTTGATGAGCAGCCTAAGCCGCCATTCAATGAAAACCGGAGAGGTTTATCTGAAAGATATGTCCGAGCCTCGGCTTCCATAGGCCTACGGCCGGGTAGGTTAGTTTCTGTTGGTCGTTCGTGTAGGAAAGGTAATGAGAGTGAAAGTGATAATGCTTCGGATAGATTTGTGAACTCGGGAAGTAGGAGTATAAGGAAGGGTATGAGATATTCAGGAAATGGTGGTGCTCAAGTCCCAAGTTCGTTAGTTGGAGCTGGTCATGGAAGCAGGAAATCAATCGATGAGCATTGTGCGAAAAATGTCCTGAGATGTCGGCAGAAACTTGAGTTTAGCATTGATTCCACAGGGATCAAACCGATCTCCAAGAATGTAGTGTATGATCTCAACAATGATGAGTTAGATTTGCATAGCAGTCGAGGCTGTAGAAAACAGCGGGAGTCTTTAAAGCCTGTAATTAGAAATCTCGCCAATGAGTTGATACATGAAGAGCTACCTGTGAACAGTAATGTGTCTCTAGGGCGTAGGTGCAATGGTTGTTCCCGAGCTATGAACAGAATCTCTCAACAAGAAAGTTTCAGAAGCAAATTTGAGGCAGTACTTCGATATAGAAGTTACAGCCATCATCCACATAGTTTACTTCATCGGCCGTCTTTGGTCAATGGATCCAAGAAGCAAAATTTTCGAAGGTGGAAGATGGCAAATAAGTTTCAAGAATTTGGAGATTCTCGGAGGAATGAAACTCTTAATCAAATTCTAGCTTTGACTAATCGGATATCAAAGACAAGAAATTTGGATGTGAAATGTGGTAAAACTGGTTTGTGCAATCCAACCAGTAGCAGCCCTTCACTTCCTAGCAGCATAGATGTTGGGGATGATGAGACTCTGAAAAGCCTTCCAGTTTCTGAATTTGAAGAAGTGAAAGATATCCTTTCGACTGAATGGAGCTCGACAGAGAATGAACTTATTGCAACAGAGAACATGTCTGAGGAGCCAACAACTTCCGGGAATGAATATTTAGAATCTAAAAATGGGAAGGGCAAAGAGCAGTTTCAGATTTATCTTGGTGCGGATGAAACCATGTCACCGGGTTCTAAAGTCTCTGAGCTGTCTAGCTGTTCCTTTTCTTGCTTTGGTTCAGCACTCAACAACCCTGAAGCATACATCCTAAGCATTCGTGACGAAATGGATAACAATCTTGAAAGCGAGTTCGGTAAAGAATCGAGTGCAACTGTTGGGGTTTCTTCTCAAACCAATGGTGACCTTAAGTCAGAATCAAATCTGTGTAGCAAATTGGAGGAATGTGGGAAATCTTCTGCTGTTGAAGAAGTTTTGAGCAGAGAGGTTTGCTCTCTCTCCCGCACTGCTTACCTGCACGAACCTGTTCTAGTTCTGTAATTCTATTTCCATTAAATGTTATGCCTGGAGTGAACTGATTTAAGTAACTTGAGGGCACTAAAACCTACTCTAAAAGGCATAATATATACTATGAAGTAATGACACTAGTTGAAAAGCCAATAAAATCTGTCAACTGAAGTTTATGTAATTATTAGCTTGATATATCCATAGGAAAATGCCTCACTAACGGAATTGGATGACCGTATGCACTTATTATCCAATCTGTAATTTTACATGCCATTACTGGAAAGAGTATTAAATGTGCCTACAATCTTTAATTAAAGTATGAGTTTTGGATGTGATATCATGAGTCTACTTTAATGCATAATTTGGCGAACTTCTTCAGATAAATAAGTAGTAATGTCAAATCTTCCCATCACCACTCTAATTAATATCTGATGCAGTCTGGCTGCTTTATTTCATAATATTTTTGTTATTGAAGCAAAGACCACCAATTTCCATAACAAGCTCATCCTTTACTGTTTGACAGTGCACTAATACTTCTTTCCCGGTCCTCATTTTAACAATGACATATGAAATGCAGGGATCGTTAAACGAATATTTCAAGGAAGAATCAGCTTATTCAAACTTCTCTGCAATAGTTCCTCTAGAGTCCCTGGAGAACTTGAAGAGAACCGATCAGCATAGTCCTGACTCAGTTTTGGAATCACTTGATGTAAAGAGTTCCTCTTTCGAATGGCTCGACACTGCAGGTACTGATATCTGATGTAACTTAACTTATACTTCTCCCAGAGATATGTGATTTTTGTTTTAGTATTGATTTATATTAATATTTGCAATTGGTATTTCCAGGACTGCGGTTACAACTCGAATCTCTAAATTTTGACTCTGTTGAAACTTACTCTGAAGGATCTGTCATGGTTGTCTCTGGTGAAGATGACTTTGAGGAGGAGTTTGGTATTCTCCACCATGATAGCAGAAAGGTTAAGTGGTGGTTTGGAGATGGCGATAGCAGGAACTTCTCTTACATGGTTGACGTTCTGGATGAAGCCGGGTTTTTTGGGAAGAACTCTTTCATGGATTTCAAGATGTGGTATTGCCTTGAATGCCCAATAAACCCCTTGGTGTTTGAGACATTAGAGAAAAAATATGGCAAACAGGCATATTGGAAGAGCTCTGAAAGGCAGCTTCTGTTTGACCGTATAAATTCAGGGGTTTTAGAAATCTTCAATCCCATAATAAACTTTCATTCTGTCACAACATCTATACGGAAAAAACTCTGTGCCTCGCTCAGACTAGATGAGGTTGTGGATGAGTTATGGACAAAGCTCATTAGCCAGGAAAAAGAGGTGACCAAAGAGCTGTCGAAAAAGGCTATGGCCGAATGGTTGGAGTTGGAGGAAGGTATTGATATTATCTGTAGAGAACTGGAGGGCTCATTATTTGATGAACTGGCCATGGAGTTCTCTAGTTTGTGGGATTGATAAACCGAGCTTTTCTCTCTCGTCTCATGTTTCCTTTTCCATGCCTAGTTCTGGATGCTTGTACTTCTTTTGTTTACAGTACGGCACACTTAGGCAAAATCCACGAGAAACACAGAGATGGCCAGATGGGCGTTTCTATCTCGGACAAAGTTTTGGGTATGATATGTAATGCATTCGTGTTCAGTAGACGCGCTCTCCATCGGAACTTGGACTATTAGGAGTGCGGATTTCTTCTCAATGTCGATAGATTGTTCTTCCATTCAACAAAGGATCATCTCCTACAGA
The DNA here is from genome assembly GCF_023119035.1 of Salvia hispanica. NCBI lineage: Eukaryota > Viridiplantae > Streptophyta > Magnoliopsida > Lamiales > Lamiaceae > Salvia > Salvia hispanica. Next base: position 612,870 of record NC_062969.1, on the reverse strand, counting down.
GTGTTGAAGGTATGTAGATACGAAGGTTTTGTCGTACGATTGTTGTATTTGTTGCATCAATGCATTTGTGTGAAATTTTTCGGCTTTCGACTGAAGTACTGATGGTCAGAGCAGCTAAGATGTGCTGCTTTATCAATTTTGTGTCTTCTTTGATTCATTGATTGTATTAGATTTTTTTGCATATATAGTTGAGATCTTTCTTCTTTTTTTGGTTGGAATTTTCAATATTTTGTCACACATCAACACGACCTATCATTCATTTACTGTAATTTATTGATGGCTACTCTTATAAAACTCAGAAAATATTTCCCAGTTTATTAAACCATTTAACTAGTGAGGGATACTTAGTTGCTCACATTTTTTTTGTGAAAAAAGAAGAGTTATTAAGCATGTGCTATATTCTTGGAAAATATGGACTATGTTTATGCATCGAAATTAATTTTGTAAATACTTATTTGTACCGACAACTATTAGATAAGATGTTGGCATTATGGGATTTTAGGTGAATGCCTATATCACTTACCCTACTAACTATCATTGTCTATCTCAAATATATGTGGATACAATTATATATCAAACACAAAAATTCTTATGGGCTAAGATTCATCTCAAAATTCATATGTTAGTATGTTGGTTTATTAGCATTCATAAGTACAAATATTCAAATATGAGCTTGGGTTCTAAGAGTTTTGATCTAAGGATGACCTGAAATGATCTTAACATGCTCTCAAACCCGGATTTTATAAAATGATTTCAAAACTGATTAATAATGAATTTTCGTATTTTTGATTAATTATTGATCATTAAATTGACAAATTTCATGATCAGGAATTGGATTTGGCCTTGTATTGAGATCAATTTTTGTATTTATCATTTTTTCTGGTTTTAAAATTGGATCTATATACATAAAATTTTGAGTGTATCATTAATTAAAAACGGTTAGAGAAGGTAGAATTTTAAAACTAGAAAAAGTGGTGTTACACTTTAGAAAAAGTTCAATAGTGGTGGAATACATCATTTAAAATCTACCATATATTCTTGGATTGACTTGATAGCATAGCAACATAGTTAAAAAATAATCAACCAGACAATAATTTGTTGCCCATATTTCAACTCTTATTTGCCCACAAAGCCAAGAAAACCCAAAGTGGAGTTGTAATAACTCCACAAGCACTTAAACACTGTTCCCATTTTTATGTATTCTTTAATAAATAAAACCTATAATCTCTCTATTATTATTTTTTTAATAGTAAATAAAACCAAAGGTCATGAATTTATAAAACAAATAAACATAATTCCAGAAGAATAAAATTGTAATGTCTATAAACTTTAAAATAACTGTTCTGGAATGAAATGAGTAATGAGTCTTTATATTTATTTATTTATTTAATTTACCACTCTGCCTAAGGCATTTTCCATTATTTAATTGTGTGTGAATGCAATTATAAGGAAATGAATCATGGAACAACATGTATCCAATTATGAAAGTGCTTGGTGGTTGTATGAAATAATGACTATTTACTCTCCACATTAAAAATTTGGGTCCCCATGGTATGATTTCTAGTAATATGTCAATTAGTACATTTAACATCTTGTTTATTTTTTGGACCTAAATTCAATGCAGAATTTCAAACCAAATATTCTAGATAGGCTAGGTAGGTAATTTTCTTTTAATTAAACTCCTTCTATTCTAGATACGGTACTATAAATCATGAACTACATCCACATGTAGTATAATATTTTGGCAGATTACCTGAAAAATTATTAAATTTGGTCAAATTTTGGTCCATATTGAAACTTTAAAATTCAGACACCATAACCATGAACTTTTGATTTGCTTGCAAATGATGATTATTTTGGATGAAATTATATTCGATATAACAACCGTAAAATCATCGTTCATGTCACCGTTGTTTGGTAGAAAAATATCAACAATATATTGCACGTCGATGACTGATTTTTTCACCATGAGATAACCAGGAACAAATAAATACTTTATGGTTTTTTTGACAGATGTTAAAGATGTAGGACGAAATTGAATTAGACCAAAATTTCAATGTTTCCGGCAACTCGCCCTAATGTTTTTACAAACTCATCATAAATAAGTCCCTTTTAATATAAAAATAGTCAAGAAAATAAATGGCTATTTTAGGGCTCAAACCCTACTATTCTTCCTAATTTACTTCATAAAACTAATGCAAGAACAACAATAATAGCTCCAATTAATCTACAAAAAGTTAGCTTTACATGTAGCCATTTCCACACAATGAATATTCTTCATGATTATATACCTCTAACCATCAATTTTTTTTCAGCTCTTCTAGCATAAAATTACAATAAAACATGAAAAACTTACAAAAATTAAGGTTGAATGAAACACCTTAATATTCACAAACACTAACTATTACTAACCTTTACTTTCTGTAAAACATCAATCATCCTAAGATGAGATTGAGAAATGTAAGAACTAATGTACCTTAGAGCTCAAGAAGATTGCAAAAATGGCAGTTGAAGATTTCCAAGCTCTATCGCTTGTTATGGAGAGGGTTAGATCCTGTGGGGACTCGCCTCTTCGACTCGAGTTCCTTGCCTACTGGAGCATGGTTTCTGTGATTTCTGGGGTGGAATTCGAACTCGTGACCTTTGTTTCTCATGGAAGGGCGGCCGTGGAGGAGGTGGCCGGAAACGGGTGCCACGGTGGCGGAGAGGAGGAGGAGGAGGGTGGTGGAGAGGATCAAGACAAGGTGGAAGAGAATTGACATCATGGGAAGGTTGTAGTAAAATGTGGTCACACAAGAATTGGTTTGGTAGTATATTTAAGAATAATTATATATATAGGGTGTGTTTGAGTGTGAAAAAGTAGTGCTCATAGTCTCTCCTATGAAATAGTTTGTGTGTTTTGTGGTGTGTGTAGATGTAGTTGTGTTGGTTGACTTTGTTGCCTCTTTTTGGATCTCATGATGAGGAGTGATATTGTGACCACTTTTGGTCTTCATATGTTATGTTTGAGGCATTATATGGGCTAGTTAATGTGTAATAATAATATTTTTGTTATGCATTACAAACACTCTTCTTTTTTTTGGATGGTTAAATGAACACAATTTTAAAGCTCGCATCACGGAGGACTTGAATCCGAGATCTTTGGTCTCAGGCATTATTAACCTCTCTATCACTTGGCCAACTCACACACACACAGATACTCTTTCTTTGTTCATTAGGTTGATTGTGTGTTTGTCTAGAACTACGGTATTGTTCATTAAGAGTTATTGGTCTTTTATTTTAGGTTTTCACCTGCTTAGAATTTTTATATTTGAGGATTAATTTTTTGTTTAGACATTTGAACAATCTACTAGTGTGTATTGTTGGAACATGATATAAAATAAAATGTACAACTACCTATTATCTCTTCCAAGTTATTTCCTCCCCTACTTTATTATTTGCAATTTCATTCACTAGACACTTAACGTACATAGACTAGAACTGAAAGAGTACTTTCTTTAGTCACGATTCACAACCATTGATATATTGGTAGAAGGAAAAATATCTTACTAGCTATAGTACTATCATTAATATTAAAATTTAATTTGAAATATAGTAAATTATTCAAAATTTAAAATATTGGGGTGTGAAATGAAAACCGCTATTTGTACCGATTATATGATGATGGGCTACTTTATTCTTAACTAGAGCCCATTGTTTGTGGCCGTGACCCAACATGAAGCTCCAATGATATAAAAATCTAACAATAACGTAAGACATAATTTGTAGTATAGTATTTAATTTCTAGTCCATATATTTCATATTTGTGTGCTAGTTTCTAACTTGTTCCTTTTTATTTTGTTTCAGATAATCCACAACTCAGCCTAACATTTTGGCAAAAGATCTACATTTACTCATCTATTTTTATTAATCTCCAATTACATTTATTGTCGATTATCGAAAATTTGAACTGACAAAAATAGATTTGAAAAAAACCATTATCAGCAGAAATTTTTTATTTTTTTATCTTGGACCCACCAAAGTACGAAAGCCAGGATCTTTCAGAAAACGGATTCCTATTCGAAGAGAGCATAACTGCATGGATAAGCTTACACTAACCCATCAATTTGGGATCCATCCAATTCGAGAAAGCCCATCATTTTTTTTTCAAATCAATCTATTTTTGTGTTATTTTGTACTGTTTAAATTATGAATCCTAAAAGTAATACTACTCCTAATATATATGTGGTGTATAATAATAGATTAATTAAAAGTAGAAGTAGTTGTTTAAATCCAACCATATCAAAATAGAGGGGTTGCATATGTCATTATCCTCTTTTGGAAAAGGACAAAGAAGCGTATTTAGTACGTGGGAAATGAGTAAAATGTGACAATGACCATAGAATTGTTCCTGCCAAAAGCTTAATGTTCTTGCCCATTCATGGGCATGGGTGGCTTTGGATTTCATCGAACATTTTCTTGCCATATCGATCTAATTCTGATACGATAGTGTTTTTCTATTTTTAGCCAGTAGTATTTTCTAGATTGAAGTCGTTATTCTTGTCTTAAATTATATAGTCGACATCTGTCTTTCTTGAATACAAGTATACAACTACAGAATATTGTCATTTGAATCTTACTTACTACCTCCGTCCATCAAAATTTGTCATATTTTTCTATTTCCGTTCGTCCCCCAAAATTTTCCCATTTCCACTAACTCATTTTCCATTACATTTCTTAAAATCCATGCTGAATCAAATGGACAAATTTTAGTGGACGGAGGTAGTAATTTTTGGTTAACTTCCGGTGAATCTCACAATTTCCAAATTCTACAAATTAAAACTATTTACTACAATTCGCAATTATCCCAAAACATTAAAGTTCAAAACTATGGAAATTGCAAACTCAATCGAATCTCAAATAGCAAAATATCATAAATTCAAATGTCAATGACACAAATTAAGGGGAAAAAAAACCTAAAGTATATACTACCTCTGTCCCATTAGAGCATCCGCAATCCGATTCGCCGCGCTAGCCGATCGGCTAGCCGAACCATTGCAATCGGCGAGGACGAAATCGGCGAGCGGATTGGCGTGGCTGGCCGATCGCTCATCGCTGGCTGAAGCATATTGGCCGACGGCTTAGCCGCCATTGTGGCGGCCCGATCGGCGGTACCGCGCTATTTTTTAATTTTTTTTAATTCTTTTTTAATTATTTTTTTAATTCTTTTTTAATTCTTTTTTTAATTCTTTTTTTTAATTTTTTTTTTATTCTTTTTTTTTATTTTTGAAAAATTATATAAACGCGATTTTCTCTATCTCTAAATTTCTGTACAAGAGCAACATCTAGCGATGGACAACAACAACTAGCCCAATACAACAGCGAGACCCCCGTTCGGCTAGCGGCAAACTATAACGGATTCAAGGCATACTAACATTTTTTTATGTATTTTTTTAATAAATTAGTGAGGAGTAGAGTGGGGCGGTGGCTCGTGTGTGGAAGCCCGGATTTTTTTTTATTATGCAATTTTTTTTATTTTTAGTTAATGTACTTTTTTTTAAAAATAAAATTAATGAATTTTCCCGTATATGTCTCGTAAATTTAATTCGGTAATTTAATCGTAATTTTAATTCCGTAAATGTAGTATATTTTGAATTATTTTTATTACGGTTGGCCTATGGCTAGCCTATGGCTGGCCTAAATCGATGTGGCAGGTGGATTTTTTAGTGTTGCGCGACGTGGCAGGGAGAAAATGGCTAGCCTATTGTATGGCCTATGCATCTGGCCTAAGCACCATTGCGGATGCTCTTAGAAATGAAACGTTTTCCTTTTTAGTTTGTCCCATTAAAAATGAAACGTTTCTAAAAATGGAAACAATACTCTCTCTACTTTTTCTTCTCTCTTACTTTACTCTCTCTTCATTAACTCACAAAACAACACTACCTAAAATCATGTGCCGAAAAGCAAATGTTGCATATTTAGTGGGACGGAGATAGAAATGATGAAAATGATGTTGTTTCATGTGTACATAGACAACAACATTATGAAGAACCGTCGTTTTGTCCATGTAAAAAAATTCAGCTTCCACGTCACCACCAAATATATCAAAAAGACATTTGTGAGATATAGAAAATTTGTGGTTTAATTTTCGTGATTTGAAAAGTTTTAGATTGATTAGAAATAGATCAAATGTTATGACTTCAATAACATTTTTGCTTTTATTTTCCATTTTATTTACAAAAGCCAAGTTTGCATACTGCCTACCAATGCTACAGTTATTTTTTAACAACCAAACAAAAATAATTAAATAGATAAAGTGAAATCAAAGTTGAGATAAGCTAGTATCTTTTGAATTTTGAAACGTCAATTTTTTGGTTAGTTGTGTAGAATATCAACCACAAAAGAATAACTCCAAAATCCAAATGTGCACAAATAAAACAGTTCCCTTTGCTGTCTAAAATTTGTGGAGAGTTGTCACAGTTATTTCACATTTTGCTGCTTAGTTTCTTCAATCATTCAATTCCAATCCAACTTTATTAGTACTATTCTCTTTGTGCTTATCAATACCATCTCTAACTCTCTCTTTGCAATGGTTAGTAATTAACCCTGTCCACATATGCTTTGTGTGTGTAAAAATGGAGAAATTATTGAAATGTATTGTTTTGCAACTATGCAGGTTTTGGTTGATAGTCATGGCAGCAAAGATGATGGAGCTATGGTCGATTTTCGTGGAAATCCGGTCGATAAATCAAAAACCGGCGGTTGGCTCGCGGCCGGGCTCATCTTAGGTAATCCGTGTACCATGCAATGTGCAGTGACGTAGCTAGGATTTTCGATAAAATTTCCTATTTTTAGAATTTGAGACTATATTCGGTTAATTTGGTCTTAACTTATGAGTCTTGTCCTGCATTTTGAGTTTAGGTACGGAACTCTCCGAGAGGATTTGCGTGATGGGGATATCGATGAACATGGTGACGTATCTCGTTGGAGATTTGCATCTCTCGACCGCAAAATCAGCAAACATCGTTACGAATTTTATGGGAACTCTTAATCTACTAGGCCTTGTTGGCGGCTTTGTCGCGGACGCCAAACTCGGCCGTTACATGACGGTTGCTATTGCGGCATCCGTCACGGCTTTGGTAAGAAAAATCGAACGTACCAAATTACTATGTCCTAATTTGTTAATTACTATGTCCTATATAGGATCATTAAATGTGACATTATATTAATTTTTATTTGAATCATGTATTGATAGGGAGTGACATTGTTGACATTGGCCACCACCATCCCCAGCATGAGGCCTCCTCCCTGCACGGATCCGCGGAGGGATCCGTGCGTGGAGGCCAACGGGAGGCAGCTGGCCATGCTCTACACGGCCCTCTACACGATCGCGTTGGGGGGAGGAGGCATCAAGTCTAATGTCTCCGGCTTCGGATCGGACCAGTTTGACTCGTCTGATCCGAAGGAGGAGAAGGCAATGATATACTTTTTCAATAGATTCTATTTTTGCATTAGCCTCGGGTCCCTTTTCGCGGTCACGGTTTTGGTCTACATTCAAGACAATGTGGGGAGGGGGTGGGGCTATGGGATTTCGGCGGGCACTATGATCATCGCGGTTGGGGTGTTGCTAGCGGGCACGGCTTTGTACCGGTTCAAACGGCCACAGGGAAGCCCCCTGACCGTGATATGGCGCGTCGTCTCCTCTGCTTGGAGGAGGAGACGTTTGCCGTATCCTCCTCAACCCGACATGTTGAATGAGTACTACAATGCCACGGTTCCTCATTCGAATAAACTTAGGTAAATAAATTTATTGTTTTGGTTTCCCCTATTTTACCAAACTCTGACATCACTGATCTGCAACGGTTCAGTGATGTCACTGTAAGTAAAACAGGGGTGTAGAAATGGAAGTATAATTTCAATTTGAGAAAAATATGATTGATTTTTAAAATTGTTGCAATTTTAGGTGCTTGGACAAGGCGTCGGTAATTGAGGGCGACACACCGGCAGACGCGGCCAAAGGAGTCGCTACATCGAAACCCGCAACCGTTACTCAAGTTGAGGAAGTGAAGATGGTGGTAATGCTTCTACCAATTTGGTCCACTTGCATACTCTTTTGGACAGTCTACTCCCAAATGAACACATTCACCATTGAGCAAGCCACATTCATGAACCGGAATCTCGGCGGGTTCGAGATCCCGGCCGGAAGCTTCTCCTTCTTCCTCTTCATCACCATCCTCCTCTTCACGTCCCTCAACGAGAGGGTCCTCGTCCCCCTAGCCCGACGCGTGACCCACACGAAACAAGGCCTATCCTCCCTCCAGAGGGTCGGGATAGGCCTTGTCTTCTCCATATTCGGCATGGGGGCCTCGGCCCTCGTGGAGATGAGGAGGAGGGACGCCTTCATCAGCGACGGCACCAGAATCCGCGCCTTCTGGCTCGTGCCCCAGTTCTTCCTAGTGGGGGCCGGCGAGGCCTTCGCCTACGTGGGCCAGCTCGAATTCTTCATTCGAGAGGCCCCAGAGAGGATGAAGTCCATGAGCACGGGGCTGTTCCTCAGCACCCTGTCCATGGGCTACTTCGTCAGTAGCGTGCTCGTCACGCTGGTCGACAGCGCGACGAGCAAGAAGTGGTTGAGGAGTGACCTCAATAGAGGGAAGTTGGATAACTTCTATTGGATGCTTGCACTTTTGGGGGTCTTGAATTTTATGGTGTTTCTTGTGTTTGCAATGAGGCATAGGTACAAGGTGCAGAACTATGTTGTACCTCAGCAAGAGAGTACAAGCACTGATGCAGGCAATATTGCTGCTGAGGTTGCAACAGAAGGAGTTGGATCTTCATTTTGAAGATTAAGTTGGTAAAGATATACACACCATGGAAAAAATTGTTTTTTTCTTATGTAATACACTTTTATTTTGGGATGTGTTTGTGTATTGCAGTGGAAATGTTGCATTTGGATTTTGATCATAACAAATAGTAGTATCTGATTTGTATATATTTGAGTATAGTTTTTTTAGTTTCTTTTGTTTTTTTTATTTTGCCACATCAATCACAATTTTTAGATTTTCACCTATAGGAGTAAATAATAATGACTGACTTTTTAAATTTGCTTTTGTCACATTTTATCGTTAGTGCCACAAAAATATTTGAGCAATTATTCTTTCATTTCTATGATGAAAACATGGAGTACGTGTGTAACGTGCCACCTCACCAAGGTCGTAGCTCTACTTAGACCTATCCAAGGTTTACCGAACCGGCAGTTAAAATCGAAACTGTAACCATTGGTGACGGTTCCGAACCGAAACCGTGATAATTTACCCGAACCGAAATCGTCGATTTTTGAATCGTGGTTCGGTCCAGGTTCAAATTTTTTCGAACTGAAACCGTGCCGGAACCGCCGGTCCCGGGCAATTCCAAACCGGAGCCGCAAAAAACTGCAGAAAAACCTTGAAACCAAGCCGGAACTGCAAAAAACCGGCGGTTTAAAACCGTGAAAAATCGTCGAAAAACCACCGGTTCGGAACCGAAACCGAAACCGACGGTTTTGAAACCGGAACCGTAACGACGAAACACCCTCACGGTTCGATTCCGGTTCGACAATTTCCAAAACTGTAACCGCCGGTTCCGGAACCGTGGGCACCTCTAGCTCTACCATATTATTGATGACGTTAATTATGAAATTAAGTAATGAATTTGTGGGATTAAGCATTAATTATAAGCTTATTTTCGTGTTGCGCGTATTATTGTTGGCGCGCATTAAAAATTGATTCACATATTGTGTGTGTAATTACCATTATACCCTTGTAGCTTATCCAAATCCCCAAATTTCGAAATTGATGTTTGGAGGGAAAAAGGAGAATTTCGAAAACCAATCGCAAACACACTCTCTCTCTCCCAAATCTCTGGGAATTCTGGCAGCCGTCTGCAGCCTCAGATGGGGGAAATCTCAAGCCCGATTTCGAAGCAAAGAGCTCCATTTTCTCCGATTAAGAGCCCTCTCTTCTCCAACGACGACAAGCTGGAGCGAGCTCAGGCGCGTGCAGCACGCGCCGCCGCAATCCGCCGCAAGCCCACCGTCGTGTCCACCTCCTCCTCTCCTGATACCGAATCCTGCCTCGGGAAAGAGCAGATCCTCGACTTGTTCCATAACTGCATCAAACTCGCCAGCGAAAATGTTCGCTCTTTCGATTTTTTGAATTTTCTTCCTTTTTTGGAACAATTTATCATTTATTTGTCCGTGGCGCGCAGAAAATCAATCAGAAGAATACGTGGGAGCTTAAATTGATAGATCATCTCTGCGAGATTATAACGGTCGAAGACGATGATGGTGATACTGAAACCAATTTTCAGAAGGTAATCGTATCCCCTTTTTCTGCCCTAGGTGGTAATCTAGTCTTAAATTGGAATTAATGACTTTATGAGCTGATTATGTGGAAATATATATTGATAGTGCATTTCATTTTGGGGAATTAATAACTGGCAGAAGTGAAACGCTTTTTGAACATTTTGAGAGCTGAAATTTTGTTTAACCAGGTGTTCTGGATTAAAACTTGAGCTAATTAACTTTGAAAACAGGAATAAAAGAGGCATTATTAAGAAAAAGTAGGTCTCTGTCTTGATGGTAGAATGTGCATCACTTTTCATTGTAACAAGATTGTGCTTACTGAATTGAACTGGTGAAAAGCACGAGAATGTGCATCATTTTGGAATTTTATTTGGTATCACCTATGTCGTGCATATGACGAATTAGCGTTGGAGTAATTGCATGATTGTTGGTTGCTGGTGGATATTCCTCATCCATATTAGCGAAAATTACTTTATTCATGAATGTGGGAATGATGTGCCTTTGGATACTTTTTCTTAAGATTATTTGTAAATGTATTTGTAGTAACCCTTCTGTAGGCTAGTTGTACACTTGAAGCTGGGGTTAAGATTTATTCAATGAGAGTAGATTCCGTGCATTCTGAGGCATATAAAGTTCTTGGAGGAATTAATCGAGTTGGGCTAGAAGATGAAAAAGGTCAGGTTTCACATACCTTCGTGATTGGTTTGTTATTTTTCTTTGAATTTTTGTCCTCTTTCAGGTTTTACTACTTCAGTTTAAGGGTGACATGTAGTAGAAAACAACATTTGATACCAAATTCACATCATTTGGTATATTCTGATTCTTTATGTTTCCTCATATTTATTCATACAGATGGTGCTGTTGAGGATGGCAATGTCACTGCTGAAAAAGGGGAAGATGATGTGAAGAAAGAGCAAGGGAGAAAGGTTAAGTGTCTGTCTTGTAGTATTTTGTACTCCTGCAAAGATAGTCCACTTTCGTTTTCCACACCTATGAAGAAATGTATTTGAGGTATTTTTGAAAGGTTTAAGTGGCAAAAAACTTTCCAGACTACACAATTACCTACTAATCAAAAATGAAAATTTTCAACTTCAATTATCATTAAGTAGGGCTATATTTAAAGACTATTTAATGTATCATTGATAAGAAACGGACTGTGATTCTGTAATAGATGGAAAGAGGAATGTAAGTATTTAGTATTTGATCAAATATGTTGTAAATTTAGTAACCTGTGTATTTGGTATTAATTGTCTATGCAGTTGTCACCTTTGTCAACACTGGAGCCATCTTTTGCCTCCATAAATGTAAAAAAATTTGATGGTAAGTTGTATCTCGTGGCATGGTATCTAATAAATTATTAAATATTGGTTGTAATATCTGATGCTATTACTATCTCTTTTCTGAATGGTATTTGGCGTGTGTTAGTCTACCCGTACCCTTGACTTTATTTTTTTATTTTAGTTGCATTTGCGGTGGATCCGCTCTACCATCAAACATCAGCACAATTTGATGAAGGTGGAGCAAAGGGTCTGTTGCTGAACAATCTTGGAGTTTATGGTAACTGCCAGGTCCTTTTTGATTCATTGGAAGTACCTGGAAAGTGTTCATCTCCCGTGGCTCGAGATGCGGGTGCTGAGATAATTGATCTGTCTTTTGCTAGTGGTAGGTAATGCTGCAGTCTGGATATTCCTGCAAGGATAGATTTGACCTTTTGTGTTTCTTTGAATGCAAATGGCTGGTTTGAACTTGATGCTTGTTGATTATGTTATTTTGAATTTGTTCAGAATGCATTGAGCAGATGGTGTCGGATATGCTCAAGAGTTCTGAAATATCTCCCAGCCTTGGGGCTATCGTAAATCAATTGGAAACAGATGACCCAAGAAATTCTCAATCATTTTCTCCTGGGCATGTTAATGAAAGTCCCGACAGGGATGATGATGTATCTACCGACACATTTGGGGACTACGGAGCTTGGGATGATGATCATGATGATCAATCAAGTGTGATAGATGAGGAGGCTATTCATAATCACGATACAACGTTCCCAAGCCAGCATGAAGTTCCTTATGCGGTAGATATTTCATTGCTTCAACCTCATCATCGACTTTTTCATGTTTCAACATGTCAGAATGAAAGTTAATGTGACAGCATGAATCATTTTGCAGCGTGACGAACAGTCATATGCTTATGACCCCGATGAGGATGACAGAACTGATGAAGTTGATGGCTATTTGTTTTTAAGTTTGGGATTTTCAACCAAGCAAAATGCTTGGGCAGGTCCCAATCATTGGAAATTCCGGAAATCAAAAGGTCGAATATAGGCTTCACCATGCACCTGAACTGGTTTCTCTTTTTGGCTTCTCTTTCTTTGAAATGAAATGCTGACTTCTTCTGCAGAACCTGAGGTTCCAGCTGAGGAAAGTGGATCACCAAAGGCGAAGAAAACGAAAACCAAGAAAGCAGATCTGGATATTGATTTTTCAAACAGTATTGACACTGATATTTCGCAATTAATTGCTCCTCCAAAGAATCCCAAGTCCCTATTACTTCCAGCAAATAGAGCACCTTGCAACACCAGACTTCCTGAAGATTGTCATTACCAACCAGAGGATCTCGTGAAGCTGTTTTTGCTACCCCATGTTTTGGTACACTTGCAACGTCTCACATAGCGCGCTTACCTTTTCCCTTAATAGGGACGATAAAGTAATATCTATTTTGTTGTATTTTGCTGCAGTGCCTCGGAAAGAATAGAAAGAAGAAAACTGGTAAGTTTTACTGTTATGCTCTGTTGTATATTGTTATATAAAAGGCGTTGTCTACTTATTTGTAATAAGGATACAAAAGTACTAATATAGTGAGATACCAATTACTGTGGTCAGATAATGAAAATCAACAAAGAGATGGGTTTGAAGGAATGCCAACTTGGGATGATGGAGATGATTTCGGTGGCGGCATGGATGATGGACATGGTTATAGTGATGCCGAAGAGCCAACAAGCACCCTTGTTTCTCAACCTCGACAGGTTTGTTGGTCTATTAACATGTCTTAGTGTCTTAGTCATGCCGTCTTACCTGTCTCTCATATACTTGATTGTACTCAGGTGAGCAAGGTTGAGGTCCAGTATGATAAGACTTCGAAACAAGTAGATGTTCATGCGCTAAAGGAAACGCTATGGGGCCATATTCAACTGAATCAAAGCCCAGCTGAGGTAACTAATTTAGATTTTATACACTGTTATTCCACCACAGCTGCAGTAACACAAACTTGTAGTATAACACACGTGCTGTTTCAGGAAGAGGCACGGAGCGAAGAGCCTATCTCCTTCAAGCAAGTCTTGGCCAATTTCCCAGATAGCTGCAGAGCAGCAGCATCTGTTAATGACATCTCAACACATTTGTGCTTCATATGCCTTTTACATCTAGCGAACGAGCATGAGCTGCAGATCCTCGGCTCCCCCACCTTGGACGACCTCAGCATACACCTCAAACCCCAAAACTAGCTCACACGATTTGACTTTTGAGGTAACCTCGAAGCTCCACCTAGTTAGCGTTGCTGCATTGTGCGTGTTGTGTGGAGTTCTCGTTGTTGGATATTGGCGTAACCTCACGGATAACAAGACATATGGGTAGTTTTAGTCTTGTATTATTGTCCATCGAAGGCATTATAATTTGATCAGGAGCAAGAGTGTTTGCCTCTGATGTTTGTGTTTTATTGTGTTATCTAAAAAAAAAAGCTTTTTATGTAAGTATAATTTGTGAATGCTCCGTTTCAAATTTCAATCATCTTTCCACTGTTCTTGATTTTATTTTTTTTTTAATAAAAGTATAGAACTCATTTAAATCCTAATCCTTTCTTGAAAAGGATTTTCTTACCGATGTACACGGACATTAATAGTAGATACTGTTTGATTATGTTAATTAATTTACTCGGGTAAATCCTAAATTCTATTCCAAATAGAGTAGGAAACACATTTAATTTCCCATATATATATTAATTAGTGATCATAACATGAAACATTATTCGAAATTAGCAATGGAACCACTCCTTTCCCAAGCTCTCCGATTGGTCCGTGAAGTAAAGTCCGCCTCCGCCGCAGACGGCGGCGAAACCTACGTCGAATTCCTCCGTGTCCTGGAGCAATACCGCGGAAGAACCATCGATCCTTCCATCGTCGTTCACTCCGTCCAAACCCTCCTCTCCGGCCAGCCTAACCTCCTCGCCGGCTTCAGCCACTTCACGCCGCCGCGCCTCCGTCGCTCCGCCCCGGCCAGGATCACATGCACCGAGTTCCTGAACCGGGTCAATCTCCGGGCCAGCATGGATTTCGTAAACCGGGTCAAGAACCGGCTCAACGGCGGGCGGCGCTACGTTAAGTTCCTCAACTGCATGCAAGCATGCTCACGTGGCAAAATCGGCGCGGACGCCGTCCGCAGGAAGGCCGCCGGGCTGTTCGGGAGGACGAACGGCGACCTCCACTGTGAGCTCGAGCGCTTCCTCCCCCGACCCCCCCTGGCCGGGTGGTCGAGGAAGAGGAAGGCCGACCAAATCCAACCCGACCACCGACCGGAAAAGAGATCCGTCACTCCACCACCACCGGAGACACCGCAGAAGAAGGATTTTGATGGGGAGAATGAGGTGCGTGAGATTGAAAAGAGGATGGGGGGTTTGGAGGGGGCCCGGAGGAACGCCGGGAAGCTGTACGTGGCGGTGGCCCTGGGGCGGGTGAAGGCGGGGAGGGTTCAGGTGAAGAAGCATTTTACGGAGGCGGATTTGAGGTGCCTGAGGAGGGAGGGGATGGGGGAGGAGTTTCTTGATCGTCTTGGCCGTCAACGAGATCTTTTGGTGAAGCTGTCGGAGATGGAGAGTCGATTGATTGAGAAGATGGAGGCGTTGGAGAAGTGTTTGATTGAGGAGAAGGAGGCGTTGGAGAAAGTGGAGATACAAGGTGTTGGTGATATCGAATAAATTTTGTCAATGATCGAATTGTTTGAGATTTCTTTGTTTGTGATTTGTGTGTTGTATGTAGTTTGATTCTAGTATTTGTTACCATCGTAGTTATATTGTTACATTAGTATGTTATGAAGTTTCTCTTTTTTTTTAAGATTTCATTCTTTGTATTTGGTTTGATTTTAGGGTTTAAATGTGTTTAATTTTATAAATTATGAACAAAAATTAATGTTTGAGTTGATTACTTATTAATTTCTTAGAAGTTAGAGAAAAAATACTGTAGTGAATATGGATTTTATTATGTAATTTTAAAAATTATTGATACCAAAAATAATTTATAAATCAGAATCAAACTGAATGGATAAAACGTACTGTATGATTTACTTTGACTCGATAAAAATATATGGATCTATTTTTATATTATTAATTTTATAATAAAATATTTATAATGATTAAATTAAGTAGGTATGAGATTTCCTTACCTAAAATAGGAAAAAAAATTGGGCTTTAGTCTCAACCATCTATTCTAAGTTTAGGAGAAGAGATGACAAAACATTAGTGAACTACAGAAGCTCTCTCTCTCACACACACATCTCTCTCACACACACAACACAAAGGTAGCATCTATAGTAGGTTTAACAAAAGACTTGACAAAGCAAGCAAATAGAAACATAAGTTATGCACAAACAACTAGATTTTGCAATTATCAACAACAAACTCTAACATAACTCAAGCAAATTCAAGGTTCAAAATCTAAAATCTGCAGCAAAATAACACAGGGACCCCAAACAGACAAGCACGTCGACACATTTTCCGATTGTAAATGAATAAACACCCTCTGCATCCTAATACATACAACGATGTGTGTGTTTTCCGCGCTCCATTCATGGTCATGCACGACACAAGGAGGCAGACAGTTAAATATCTTAGTCAGTGCAGACGCGGGAAACAATGAACAGAAGTAGCCAATAGATAGTGAAAGAAAGCCTCGGGCTTTTTTTATGGTTCAGCATCTCTCTGCACTGTACATTTCCATGGTACAACAATAATGCTAGAGCTACTATGTGCTGCTATGCAAGAAAAGAGAACAACCTCGCGATGATGCATCCCGACCAACGTGTCACCTCTTCCTGCGCTTTGGCTCCACCTAGTAACGAAAATTGAAAAAACAAGTGGTTAAACTTCAGAAGCGAGAATTTTAAAGGCTAATTTGAATTGTGCACAAATTGCAAACACGCTGTTTTTGTCGTTGACAGCGAATGGGCGCAATCGAGATGGGGTAGGTACATTCGTACACAGAAAGATTCATATTTTGCTATGTATATTACTCCTATTTGGTAACTGAAGGAGGCACGGGATCAACTTCATTTGCTAAGAATAAACGGAATATTTGCTAAGGAGCATTTCAAGAGGCCCGTTTTAAGTATCGTACTAGCAACTCTGATCTCTGAAAGTAGTCAAAATGGTTTCCGAAACACACTATCACTTCTTCAACTGTCGTCTTTTTCAACCTTTCTAGTTAAATACAGTACCAAACTAGTCTATTTTTCAGCAATATTCAGCATTGAGAAAATAAATCCGGGTTATCACATGACCATTGTTATATTATAAACGTGTTCGAAAGCCACACTACATAACTTAATATTTACTCTAATTCAAAACAGAGAAGCATGTGTTACCTTTCCCTCATCATCAGATGAGACCAGGGAAGAGTTCAATGACCTTTTGCCATCATTATCTGATGAACAATCAGAGCATAAGAATTGGTCCAATTTCTTCGCTTCTTCGATGGCCATGCCCATACATGAAGGATGAAACCTTCAAAAGAAGATTCGTTAAAAACTTTTCATAGTAGTTCACTACCCAACACACAGTAACCCTTTATAGCTCATGTCCTCGACATAGGAGGTGTAAACAGCTAAACCAAACAATTACACATCTATATCATCTCCATATTTAAGTGCTATAAGTTAATCTAACTGCAAAACTCGGATAGCTTCCAAAAAGAAACCTTCTAGCTCTTCTACTAGGCACCCTGAAAATCTTTAAAGAAAATAAAGCATCAAATATATGATTGAAAACAATACTATGAATTACGGTGCTCTAAGAAATGGCTTTTTCTACAGAAATGTGTGATTCATTTTAATTAATGCATATGCAGAAGTGCAATGATCACTTTCATCCACAAGGAAATTTATCCATTATTTATCATAACTATAAGGTGTGGATGAGAATGATCATTGTGCATATGCATTAAATAAAATGAATCATGCATTTCTGTTATATGTTTCCAAACACGCATTTAATTAACGCGTTTTTAAACACATACCATATTTATAAGTCCAAAAAAAGTCTCCCCTACCAAGAATCTATATCCTATTTTTACCTTAATGCAGAAAAAAAACCTAAGAAATCTGAAATTCTTAATTCACAAATCCAGGCACCGAGAATGTTGAAAGATCAAACGGCTTAATAACTAATCAACAGTAAAACAACTATTTACACAATGCTGTTTTAGTGAACTATTAGAATTTTCATAAGATTTGTAGAAGGAAGCAAACATCTAGCGCTTCACTTGCTCATAGAATATAGAAGGAAGCTTGCTCATAGATTATAGAAGTATCGTACCAGTCCTTGCATCCCTCACACTGAACCATGAGATCATCGGGGTTATAAGGCATCTCACATTTGCAATACCTACAAATATGACAAGCCAGTGAGTTGCTCGAATTGTTATAAAAACTAATATTCACTTTTTTACTGAATCTTCAAATGTTTATCACTCACACAGCCACACGGTCAGGAGTAAACCCTCCAGTTGCAGCCTTGTACTCAAACCTACAAAAGTAATCCTCTGTGCCGACATTCTCAAGCTTCGTGTAGTTCTTGAAGGTATGTACAATGCACTTGCCTTCGATCGTGTGAGCACTCTGCACATCGAAGTGGTCGGACAGGAACAGCTCCTTCGCGCCATGGAACTGCCTGCGACCACCCATGGATTCCTCAGGGCGGTAGTACCACCTGACCCGTACTTTCACATTGTTCCTATGATCAGCTTCGATGTTCTCCACTTTGGCCACGTATGGAGCCTTGTCTGAGTCAGATGGCCTCATCAACACACAATCACCCGCTACAACAACACCCCACATTCTTTAGTCCAACAAACTCAAGATTTTATCTCAAATGATGCAAGGTATGCACACAATGCACATGTATAAACATATATATATCATTATAGGCATGTTGTACCCGGAAATGAACACGACCCAAACAAAAAGACTAGTTTTTTACAAGAAACACGAGTCCAACAATCAGACAATGAGCACAAATCAAACTAAACTCGAGGCATACACATATTAGCTGCACGCCCGCCACATTCAACGCAATGCAATAGCTACGAAAGCACCAAACACACCCCACCACTTCAAGACCAAACCAGCATCCACATAAACAACTGAAATGAAGCTAAAACAAACATCTAGCAAAAAATAAAACTATCAACCAACTCCATCACTAAATCACTACTTCCACATTCCCAAAAAACCAAGGTGGAGCAAAAAATTGACTCTAAATCGTGCGCCACATAACATAAGTCACACACATGAAACCAAACCGCTCAAGAATCACAGCCCAAGATCAAATTTTTATGATCAATAGCAGCATAAAATGAACTGGGCAGTTAGCATTAGCCCCAAAATTCCCAAAAAAAAAACAGTTACTAAAAAAATAGCAGCAAGAGTAAAAAATTAAAAATCAATACGTCTAACGACTTTGTTGGTGCCCTTGATATTGTATGAATCAAGATCCTTTTTTCCAGGCTTCGTCTTCGCCATCCCTTCTTTCTCTCAGCTGAGCAGCTCGATTGAGTGACTTCTTTATCTTTTTAGAAATTGGCCAAATTAGAAGATGTAAGGGATTTAATTTTCAGCCCCGAGGTGCAGGTGAATTTGGCTTGATTATGCAGAAATTGAGATTGAGAAGCAGAAACCCTAGACACCAGATTCGAAGAGAGAGAGAGAAGGGTTGGGGTGGAGGAATTTGGTGGAAGAACACTGGCTTGGAGTTCAGTCTGCCCCTGGCCGTCCCTTCTTGTTTTTTTTCTTTTTTTTTTTCTTCTCATTTTAATTTTTATTTTGATTTTTTTTGTGTGTGGAATTTCACAAACGAGCTGCGGCCTCCGTTCCAAGGAAAGTGATCCATTTCTTGGCGGCATGAGATTTTATATACTCTCTCCGTCCCCGATTAAGAGTCACATTTTTCCATTTCGGTCCGTCCCCGATTAAGAGTCACATTTTTCCATTTCGGTCCGTTCCCAATTAAGAGTCACGCTTCATTTTTACCATAAATAGTAAGTAGGTCTCACATTCCACTAACTCAATTCAGTCACATTTTATTATAAAACCAATATAAAAATGGGTCACACATTCTACTAACTTTTTCAACCAACTTTTCTTTACATTTCTTAAAACTCGTGCCTAATCAAAGTTTGACTCTTAATCGGAAACGGAGGAAGTAGTTTTTTTGTGTGTTAGGTGGAGATAATAAAGTAAGATAGAATAATTTAGAAATAAAGAAATTTCTATTTTTTAGTAATGTGACGGAAAAAACTAAAAAGAAAAATAAGTCATCTAAATGGAATGGAGGGAGTATAATATTTCTCACACTTTCCTCATATGATTGGACAACTCATCCTCAACTCATCTAGTACTACAATATTCTCCCGCCACATCAACATTATATCATTCAGTCTATCATCAATCATCCTCAATTCATATTAGTTTCTACATCACTATCTCTATAATTGATTTAATTGTTTGTATTTACTATTATAAAATAGTAAAAATGAAATAAATTGAAGCCAAATGTATTTCATTAAAAAAAATTCTATAGTCCTAGAAAAATATCGTCTTGGGAGAAGTGCCACGGCGATAGTTCTTTCACATCGTTCATACTCTGGCCGCTGGTCATCGTCCGAGGTTGTTCTTGTAGATGCCATGGAATATAGCAATGTCAGCCTTCATCCGATCCCAATGTTTGCGGAGCTAGTCTCGTTGTGGGCCTTTGCCCAGTCAGACTTCACTGAGGTTTGCCAAAATGTTAGAGGGGTGTATAATGGGATTGTGGGTATTGGACCTAAGCTGGTCTGAATGGATGGGCAACTAAGCAGGGCTTGCAGGCTTGAGGTTTGCCAAAATGTTAAAGTATTGGGCCTATGAAATGACCACAGAAAGCCCAAATACTGATTATAGTTGAATACAAGTAACAATAGTTTGTTGGAAATATTATAAACATGCTTCATAGAAACCTTCTTATAGCTGATTAAATTTTCAGACTTGACTTGATAATTAGTAATTTTCAAATTTATAAACAATATACGTGTATAATGATTTGTCTACAATCCATATAATTCAAAACCGGCATTATGACTAGTCATCCCTTAATGGAATGCAGGTGAAAATAAAAATATTTTAGATCGATCGGAATTGTCACACAGTAAGAGCATCTCCACTGGCGGACGTTCCGGTAAGACATCGCGGAAGTCCGACCGGATGCTGCCATTGTGAAGGAAAAGGTCGGACACTGACGTCCCGTGAGGACGTCGGATATCCGCGCGACGGGCGGGCGGACGTCCGCCATTGTGGCGAGGGTCGGACGTCCGACTTAAATTATTTTTTTTTAAAACTCTATAAATACGGCTCGTTGAACTTCATTTCATTCACACCACTTGTGTTGACAAGTTTCTCTCTCTAATGTATAAATACGCCGAGGGTTGTATTTCTTGACTTTTTATGATTATGTAATTTTTAACTTTATGTTTTTTTAAGTATTATGTAATTTTTTCTAATGAAGTATTCGAATTTCCCGTATTTCGTGTCGACATTTTAGTTTCGTAAATTTTAATTCCGTAAATTGAATAATTGTGAATTTAATTTTATTGCGGGAAGTCCTAGTGGAAAGTCCCAGTGATGTGGAGTGGAATGGAAAGTCCTAGTGATGACGTGACAGGAAGTTTTTGTGGGAAGTCCTAGTGGGAAGTCCGTCACCGGAGACGTTCTAAAATACCTTCCGACCCCATTAGACCGCCATTGTGTGTTTTGAAGGATAACTATAAAATTAATTATAACAATATTTAAAAAGGGCATCAATAAATACTTTAGAAGAAAACTTTATACTTTCATAATTCAACACGTCTTTATTGTGTAAAAGTTGATTTTTTCCAAAGTCAAAACAATCTTCTCCCCTTTTATATATTGATATAAATAGCAATAAAGATATAAAGCAGAAAAGCATAGTATAAAGCCAATATACCAATATACTGAACGAAAAAAAAAAGTTAACACTACCAAACTTTATTAATCTTTAAGCTGTCACGCATTTTTTTAAATGACGAGTATAATTCACAACCGCTATCGCCATCAACTCTTATTTTAGAAAAAAAAATGTTCTGAAATATAAAATTCCCATAGATATACTACGAGTATTTATTTTATTTTATACATTTATGTAGTGTAGTAAACTAATGACCAAAGATTATTAATTTTATAAAGTGGAGAGAAATTATGAAAAATAATACTCCCTCCGTCCCAGATAATTCGTCCTAGTTTTCCATTTCGGTCCGTCCCATAATTTGTCTCATTTCATTTTTACTATTTTGGGTATTGGAACTCATATTCCACTAATTCATTCATACTCACATTTTATTATAAAACTAATAGATAAAGGTAGGACTCACATTAAACTAACTTTTTCAACACACTTTTCATTACAATTCTTAAAATCCGTGTCTGGTCAAATGACCCGAATTATCCGGGATGCAGGGAGTACTAGTATTAGTAATAAAATACAATCTGCTCACTCAAAATACATTGAAAACAAAACGTTATATGTTATTACAAGAGAAAAAAAAAACAAAACAAAACAAGGATACTACTAAAAAAACGCATCCATGCTATACTATAGAACATAAATTACACCAAACTTCTGTTTTTTTTCTTTCACAATCAACTTTCCTATAATAAACAGTATTACACTACCATGAGCTAAGAGTTTCAGGGTTATACCAACTGCTGGCTGTGTGTCCAATCCTTCGTTGTAGGCAGCTCGTCGACATCAAGGCGTTTGTCGACCAACGTCCTGCCAAAGCCACGACGGACGAAAAGACTCGGGGGTCACATGATTTATTCACACAAGATAGGGAGAGGAAGAAAATGTGATGGAGAATCCCTTTTGGACCATTCTGTCTGGCAGGGAAACACCTACCAAGAAACACATCCATTATGATCAAATTGATACTCTTCTACCAAACGGAACAAGATTTGATTCATACAGTTGGAATTTGGACTGTTTCAGTCCTCTCCACATGACATTAATACAGTATAATTTTCGATGGTGGCCCATCTCTTCCAACTAATGTGTGGATGTATTTATTGTTAATAAAGAACAACTAGTTGCTGCTTTCTTACTATCAATGAAATCACATTTGCTTGTGTAAAGTATAGTGCCCCCTTTCCCTTTAAGCCCTATAGAGATGTGAGATGTTTTTTTCACCAAGTTCGACTCTCGGAAACGCCCTACAAGCCTCGTGAAAGGTAAAGCTGATATGCGAATCACATTTGCATATGTAGAGTGTAGAGCCCTTTTATCCCTTTTGAGATGTGAGGTATTTTTTTACCTAGTTCGACTCTCAATAACGCCCTACCACGCCTCGTGAAGGATAAAGATGGCATGTCTACATATATTCACTTAATGCTGGTTCTAAAATTATCAAATTACAAGATAGATATTTTTGCCCCCACCAAGATATTTTGTGGCTGGATGGTTATTGAGGGAGAATTAGGTGGCAAGTTGATACTATACCTAATAATCTCTTAGCCCTTTTGAGATGTGAGGTGTTTTTTACCTATTTCGACTCTCACATACGCCCTACCACGCCTTGTGTAAGATAAAGATGGTAGTATGTGGTGTTGTATGACACACAATAGCAATTACAGGGGCAGTGCCAGCCTTTGGCTAGGACCGGAATATATGTATTCACTAAATGCTCCTTCTCAAATTGATGACGGAGAATTAGGTGGCAAGTTGATTCATACCTAAGCATCTCTTATCTGTATTCATATTCTTTTACACAACCAATTCTTGCTATGAACTATAAACAATCATATTCATCCGTACCTAATAAAACAGTTATTCAAAAATAGGGACTAATCTACAGTTTTCAACATATATGATATACCAATGATTGATCACACTCTCTAATCCAGAAAAGATAATGCTTTAAACTCAGAGAACAAAAAAAACAAGCAAATCAAGAAGGAATCATTACCTAATTAGTCCCTCCACGTTCTTGAAAACAAACTAGTTAGCCTGTTCCCGGAGAGTCTCTGCAATGCCTTTTTGGCACCGACTACATCCATCTCAACCAACCTCTGCAAATGGCCGTGGACACCAGCTGCCACGAGCCTCTTCCGACAGCCATGGCTCCCTCCAGCCATTATAGCTGCCACCACCGACACAGGGGACTTCTTTGAAAGCACCTCAAACCGAGGATCCAGCATCTGTGCCAGCCTCATTAGACTCTTCTCATCCCTCACCAACTCCTTCCTATTCGGTTTCACAGATAACAACGAGGTCAGGGCCTTGGCTGCGACCTCCTGCACTCCATCAGGCTTCACGGCCTCCATTAACCGCACTAATGAACCCATACAACCAGCAATCACAATCTTGTTACGATCACTAATCGATAATTTAGCAAGCAATGAAGCTGCAATGTGCTGCAACCTAATGTTTTTCCCAAGCTTAATCAGATCAGCTAGCTGTACTATGAACATAGTTGATTCAGATAATACGCGATTGCTCATTTCATCATCGGAAAACGAGTAAATCGCGCGTAGAACGTGTTCTACAGTTTCAGCAACGGGGCATTCGTGAAATAACTGCACCAATTTCTGCAAACCTTTCTCCTGCAGCAGTAATTTGCGGATTTTCTCGCTTGTGGAAGCGAGAATCGATATGCAATTCGCTGATTTTCCTTGCGCAGATGCGTTTCCTGAAACAAGCAAGTCGATTAGAACAGGAACAGCGCCTTCTTCCGCTAACGCAGCTCGGATATCTTCAACCACGGAAACGTTCCTGATCGCGCCAACGGCGTACGATTGAGCGATGAGAGAGCCAGATTTGCAGAGCTCGATCAGTACAGGAACGCCGCCGTAGGCGGAAATCGCCCAGGCGTTGTCGTGGTCGGCGGTGATGAACTCGACGGCCATCGCCGCCCTCTCCTTCACCTGCACCGAGCTGCACTCGATTATCCTGAGCAGAGGACCTAAAGCCCCTTCCTCGAACACGCATTTCCGCGGCAAATCGCCGGCGGCGACGAGCAGCGACACGGCGTGGACCGCCAGCTCCCTGACGGAGTCGTCGCCGCTCGAATCGAGCAGCGATGTGAGGCATCTCATGTCTCCTTCCCTCGCGACGACCATCGCCGACTTGCTATCTTCGATCAGCAGCTGGATCAGCGAATCCAGCGCCTTCAGCTTGAATTCCAGGCCTCCGATCTGGAGCCGCGCGAAGAGGTCTCGCACGAAAAACGTCAGCTCCTCCTTCGAGGAGGCGGAATTAGGGCGGGAGAGGACAATGGCGGTGGAGTGGTGGAGGACGCCGGAGCGGAGGAGGAGCTCCAGGTCGTTGATCTGCTTCGACAGCCACCCCGTCGCCATGTCGAGGTCGGATTGCATCAGCAGCTTGCCGCGGCCGGCGGCCTCGCCGCGGCAGTGGTGGCAGAGGATCTCGGTGCGGCGGAGGGTGGAGAGGAGCGCGGGGAGGAGCGTCGGGAGGAGCGGATTGTCCGACCAGTGCGGAGAGTCGCGGATTTCGGCGGCGAGGGTTTGGACGGCGCCGAGCTTCGAGCGGAGGACCTGCCACCGCGCGGCGAAGGAGGTGACGGAGAGAGTGGAGGGGAGGAGGTCGGCGAGGAGCGACGAGATTTGGCGGAGAGCCTCCGCGGTTGGCGGTGGCGCCGCCGTGGATTGCGGTGGCGGGGCGGTGGCGGGAGGCATTTCTTTTTCTTTTTTTAATTAATTTTTTGCTTATTAATTTTGTGCTTTTGTGATGTTTACGAGTGTGATTGAGTATTATATTATGCTCGAAAAAGTCAGGAAATGCATGTGAAATAATAGAAGGGGGAAGGGTGGTGGGCGCCGCCGCAGTGTGTGTAGTGTGTGTGAAAGAGAGTGGTGGTAAAAATGGTCAAAAGAGGAAGACGAATTTATTGTCACATTAAATTTAATTTACATATAAACCTTCCCAAATTTTGTCGATAGGGCACGAGTTTTATGAAATATAATCGAAAATAGATTGAAAAACTTGGTACTTGGTAGATATAGATCCTACTAGGTATTAATTTTATAATAAAATGAGAATGATTAGTGGAATATGAGATTCACAGCCACAAATGATAAAAAGTGAAATGAGAATGATTAGTGAAATATGGGATCCACAATCACAAATGATAAAAAAGTGAAATGCGATAATTTTATAGGATCAAAAGAAATAAGAAAATGAGACAAAATTTCAGGAACGTAGGAAATATTAATATGTGAAATTAGGGCTGACAATTTTTGGCACGACACGAATCCGCACGAAATTAATGGATATGTGTCAAAGCTTATTGGGTTCGTGTCCTTATCGTGCGACACGATAAGGACACGAAAACTTCGTGTCGTGTTCGTGTCGTGTTACACGTTAAGAAATAATATTATTATTATTTTAAAATTTTAAAATTTTAAATTTTAAATTTAATATGAGAAATAATATTTATATATTATAATAATATTATTATAGTGCTGTTATTGTGTCGTGTCATATATCTGTTGTTATCGTGTCGTGTTCGTGTCTGAGCGTAGCGGATCGTGTTCGTGTTCGTGTTTAGAGTTTTCTTAACGATACAACATGTATGATTTGCCACCTTACGTGAAATGCGTAAATTAAGAATATAGTTATATTTAAGTGATACTCAAGGATATAGTTATATACAACCATCTATACAGCTGTTTCTTGTTACGAGTTTATATATAAAAAATATACTACCATTAAATAAATTTGTGATACGAATTATAATAAATAAAATATTGTGTGAATGGCGTAAAATACAAATATAGTTATATTTAAGTGCTAATTTATAGCATACTAACTGCAAGAAGATTAGATGATACATCAATCTATACAGCTGTTTTTAGTACCATTAAATAAATTTGTGATACGAATTTTAATAAAAAAATGTGAATTGCGTAAAATACAAATGTACTTATATTTTAAGTGCTAATTTGTAGTGATACGAAGGAGATTAGATACTTCATCCATATAGCTGTTTATGACACCATCAAACAAATCTGTCATGTGAATTTTAATTAGAGATTGGTATTACAAGTAAGGAAATTATCTCTAACTTAATTATAATATTAGTAATGATTAGAGAAAGTAGTGATAATGAAACTGGGTAATAGTGTATAAAAAAAATGGATTAAAATTCTTTTTTATATTTTATCCATTTTTTCTCTTAAAATTTATGTTGTTCACGGACACTTTTTTCGTTCATATGGGGAGTATATGTTTTTCGGGAATAAGTGAGTGGTTTGAGGATCAATCGAAGTTTCAATAAACATTTATTTGTTTTATGTAATCGTAATCGAAGGTAGAAGCCAGGTCCTAACGATTTTCGAATGAAATTCTGTCCTAAAATTAGAAGATGGCCTATTATTTGTTTCTCAAAATAAGCTATAGTCAAGAATAATACTTAAGAGTAATATTTTTCTTTAATTTACAAAGTTTTTAAAAATTTATATCAGCAAAGATTGATAAAATTTGCACTCCCTAGTACTAGAATAAAACTGAAAAGTGGAAAATTGAAAAGTGGAATAATTTGATAAAATCTAATAAATGGAGATAGATACAATCATTAACTTTTTTGTTCCTCAAAATTCCTCATTAAATTTTTAACAACATTCCAAACTCTAGTCTAATCTTTACAAGCGATGTTCCTATTGAGCATATTATTATTAATATTATAGATATTTTATTATGGATTAAGATAGTAGAATGCATTAAATGAGTTGAAATGTTAAATGAGAAAATTCTAAGCACATGGCCTACCACATCTTATTCAATGGTCTTTTTCAATTCAATTTATAAACTTGACTTTGAGGTCATCCTAAGACTTAGGTGAAAACAACATTTGGGTTGAAATAGTATTATTTTTCAACTATGACCCTAACTATATTAACTATATTTCATACTACATTCAATTTTATGTCACATTATTACTGTTTCTGAACCCTATGCTTGTCCTATCAAGATACACTATATCTATATGTACTTGTTAGTTACATAGTTCCTTTTGTAAATGTGACTCTTTCACAGTCCCTATTGCTTCATGTGACCGTTTGTTAGGGAAATTTGTCCACAAATTCTAAGGGCATCCACGATCGGGGGCGGACTATATGACGCCCTAAACCCCGCCCTATGTACTGTCACATCAACATTTTATCCTCCGCCCCTTCCACCTGTAATGGGCGGACTATAGTCCGCCCTAAGCCACGCCCTAAGCATTTTATTTATTATTTGAATATTTAAACACTACAAAAATTCATTAATCCTATTTTTTTATGTTTGCAAATATATTAATTAGCAAGAATAAAAATATAAAAACACCACAAATTAAAGGCATGTCCTATTGTCAGTATTTATTTTTTATATTTTATGCTTGCAAATATGGAAATCATTGGAATTCATTATTGAATTTAGAGAGAAATTGAGATGGGGAAGAAAGTGGAGTAAAAAGTGTGAAATGAAGTAAAAAAATTGGTGATATATATAGAAGAAAATACAAAAAAAAAATTTAAAAAAAAATGAAAAATGTGTGCATAGTCCGCGGACTAAGGAGTGTGCTTAGGGCGGGTTGCTGCAGTGGCGGACTAAGGGGCGGACGATGCATCGTCCGTCGCATCGTCCGCCACTGTGGATGCCCTAAACTTTTTCCAAATTTTATATAATTGCATATTTTTTGGCATAATAACACAAGAAGTTTTTTTTTCAATTGGACTTGAGAAACAATGAACATGCACTAAAATAAGAGATAGCAAAGCTAAAACTCAACTCTTTGACAATTGAAAAATGAAGAGAGATAAAACAACAATTAAGACAGGAGGCCAAGAAACAAAAGACCTTCCAAAAATGGTTGATTGAACCAAAATTGGCACATTTCTTCAAAAAAAGGAACCTATGCCTCAATAATGAATCCAACCAATCTATGTAGGAGGGAAGAATCTGTTGAGATTGAATGGCAATGTGTAGAACTCCTCGTTTCGTTTATCGCCCTTGAACGTCCGGAAGTTCACCCACCACGGCATGCCACGGTCCTTCTTCGACATCTCAACGTCCAGTGTGTTGTCAAGGAACACGGCCACAATCAGCGCGATGGTGGCGGGCGACATGAAGAAGGTGTTGAAGAAGCCGTCGAACTGCATCAAAGCAAAGGCGTTGGAATGCATCCACAGATGACTGCCACGAGTCGATGAAATTCAAAACCACGAGATGAGCTTACCCATCCGGCATTTGTGTGGACGAGCCCGTGATCTTTGGTCCAATAGTTGCTGAAAAACTCAGGGATCGAGAGGCCAAGGAACAGCGAGAGGCCGGTGATCATGAGGTTCCTCATGGAATTCATGTTGGTGAACTGAAGAAACGACAAGCCAACCGAACCTGCAGGGGGAGGGAGAAACACGTGAAGCCTTAGGAGAGTGAACGACGACGTCTCAGGATAGAAAAGATTCGCGATGCTATCTTACCAACGAGGCCAAACAGAACACAATGTAGTGCAGCAAAGATTGGTAATGGTATGGATGCAAAAACCGCTCCAAATTTCCCTGCATCCACGATTTGTTGCGTTTTTTTAGCTCAAAAAAACATGTTTCACGTTTAATCACGAGTGCAACATACTAAAAAAGAATGATACGAACCTAATACGGAAAAGAATATCATGAATGCGGCTGAAAGTTGAATGATTCTACGGCTTCCAACTCGAGTCAGTCCAAGAAGGCCCACGTTTTCTCTGAAATGTGCAGTAAGGCTTAGTTTTGTATAGCAGCAACGAACGAACTCACTAGCATATCTTGGATACTTACACTGATACGGTTGAGCCACTGCACGTTCCAAAGAGCCCATGCAGCATTACACTTATGCCCTGCAGAAACGCCATAGTTATGAAAAATCGAGATGCCAAATTATAGCATATACTTTGAAAATCGAATATGCATAGCGTATAGATTCCATGAAACGCAAAAGAGACTTTAAATATGGTAAAGATAAGCTTGAGTGTATAATGGAAGACCTGCCAACCAATGCCCCGGCTGAGTACGTAGGCAGGAGGTGGGGTGGCAATTGCGAGACGAGCTGCTGCGTTGTATGCTCCAGTTGACTGTAGATCAAAAGATAACAATTTTGTATAAATGGATTCACCAAAACCACAACGTAACATAATAAAAAATCGAGCATGAACTTGACGGTATAATGTGGCTTACTCGAAAAAATTATTCAAAATTTACCTCAACTATTGAGACAAGAACAGCTGCCACCATGGCAAACGAATAGCCTGCTGAAAAAGTAGGCGCGCCCCACTGCAGAGGATACGGGAACTTAAACCTTAACAAACCAAACGTTGTTGGTTAGATTCACATCCAAAAAAGGAAGGAGAAACAAAGTTTACTCGGGCACAACCATTGGGCGTTGGTTATAAGGCCGGATCTGTCTGCACGACAACTCTTTTGTGTAAGCTCTGGGCTTTTATTGTAAGCTCCACTAACCGTTAGAACGAGAGAGTATACCCAAATAATCGAAACACAAATCAATACGGGAAACCTCTGGAAGATTGGGAAGTCCCTCACTATCTTGAGATGCTTCATATACTGCAATTCTCAAACAGTTAGTTACATGAATGCAAGAATGCTAGTTTAGACGAATCATCTCTCAATGCCTAAAGGTTCAATCACCTGTGACAAGCCGATAACAAGTAAAAGCATCGGCAAACCAATCTCGACACA
Source organism: Salvia hispanica (assembly GCF_023119035.1). Lineage (NCBI taxonomy): Eukaryota > Viridiplantae > Streptophyta > Magnoliopsida > Lamiales > Lamiaceae > Salvia > Salvia hispanica. Next base: position 582,513 of record NC_062969.1, on the reverse strand, counting down.
GTTCCCTAGCTGCAATACAGAATACAAGTGGAGTTAGGAACCGAAGAGTAGTGTGATTATTACTTGAAATGTGGTGTTTTCGTGAAGGCGGAGCGAAATTACCTCAGGAAATCCTCGTTGGAATAAGCCCAATCCGACCAAGCCAATGACAGGAGCCATTCCGAGAGGACTGAAAAATCTGAAAAGAGACACTCTAACGGTCACAAATGCTTATAAATGTGGATGATTGTTGGTTATTTTCGGACTTCTCAATGAGTATACCGTGAAAAGAGACCCCATAACTGGCTGTAGCCAATAATTATTTGTACGGTCGAGGCGATAATTAAAGCTCCCTGTATGGCTTTCATGGTGTGTATAAATTGCTGCGAAATATGTGGACATTAGTGCAAGCTTAAATGCCTCAAAAAAAGACTAATCGAGTCAGTTTACATAGCAAAACATGGTTCCGGATAAGAGAGAAAGGATTAGACTGTCTCGAGTGAAAACAAGAAACACGTGGCAGCTTACATCATGAGGCTTAGCGAACGGTTTCAGTGACACGTCATTAATAATATACATTATGGGAACGATATAAGTGAAGGAGCCTCCAACGATGGCAGGTAATCTAGTCCCGAATAGTGACTGAAGAAGTGTATTGATGCCAGATACGAAAAGCAAAGTTTGCACGACAAGTGCTTTATCAGCCTGTTTCAACATCAAAAGCCTTTAATTAGCAAAAGTGAATTAATCGAAGACAAGATCAAGAAACACATTATGTGTCATAAATGGATCTTTGCCATCTATAAAGCAGGATAGTGATAAAACGACAAAAACAACATGAGTTGTGTTATAGTAAACTGCAATAATACAATCGAGTGTATTGATGATGCCAGGTACGACAAGTTGTTTTATCGCCCTATTTGAACATCAAAAGCCTTTAATTTCGCAAAAGGGAACTGAAGTGAAGATCAATAAATACATTAAGTGTCATAAATAGATCTTTCCCATCTATAAAGGCGAAATCATGATAGAAAAATAACAAGCACACGAGTTTTATTATACACTAAAGCACAGTGAGAATTGGCTTACATCTGATCCGCCCATCAATGGGACGAGAAATGATGGAATCATCACACTTCTTCCGACCACTAGTATGTAATTTTGAAACGCTAGCAGGATCGTCTCAGCTGCATACAGTAAACAAGAGTGAGAAACTCTCAGCCAAATAAGATCAAGTGAGTAAGAGTTGTTTCGATTCCTCTTATGCTACATGAAGCCCTTACATTCACTTAATCATGGTGGCTTGAAGAGGACTCGTTCTAAGTCCCGACATATAAACAGACACCAAGCATACTAAATGCAGTATCATTCAACAAGTGACCATATAAACAGAAACACCAATAAACAAATGCTTGATATCAAAATCTTTAGGTAGACAAAAGATGTCTTCAACTCCATTACATTTAAAGCATAATTTCATTAACTGGTTTTGCATAAAAAAGGAAATCAATGAGAAATGAGCATGAATTTTTCAAAAAGAATTCCAATTCAACATATAAAATATGCTGTAATTATAAACCTAAATAAAATATGTTTTCAGTACAATAGAAATGTGAGACCTTTCTTGGTAAATCCAGATATAGAAATCATGCCAACATAGAAATAATAACAATGACAATTAATTAACAACATCACAACCACCAAAAGCCAAAAAAAAATACAACTCTTGAGAGAAAAACACACACAGAGATGAAAGAACTCATACAAGCCAAAAACTCAATAAAATTAATCCCATTTGACACCACAATTCCTGTTTTTCCATGACAAACAATTGAATGAACACCACTTTAATAAAAAAAATCCTTTCTTTTTACCCCACAACCATGACAACCAAATGCAGAAGCAAACCCCACAAAATATTTACAAGGCCAAAACAAAAAAAGATCACATTTTTAGACCAAGTGTGTGAGCTGTGTATAAGACAAAAACTCAACAAAATTAATCCCATTTGACACCACAATTCATGTTTTTCCAAGACAAACAATTGAATGAACATCACTTTAATAAAAAATCCTTTCTTTTTGCCCCACAACCATGACAACCAAATGCAGAAGCAAAACCCACAAAATATTTACAAGCCATAAACAAAAAAGATCACATTTTTAGACCAATACAATCATGCTACTCAGTGTGTGAGCTGTGTGAAGAAAAAGGGTACGACACATACGCCATGGGGGATTGGAATCAATGCAGTACTCAAGGTCCTGCAGCTGGTCCATGGGAGGGTGAGTAATGTCACCCATTAGTGAGAGAGCAACAGAGAGAGAAGTGTAAAATCTAAGGAGCAATTAGAAGTGGTGAGTGAGTAAGAGAAGAGAATTAAGGTTGAGTAAAATATTGGTACAAAGTCCTAATTTTATAGTAGTATATGAACACAGGTGTATCATAAATGCATTTGCATATATTAATATAAAAGATAATTAAGGTGAAGACAAAACATTTCCTTGTACACAACAAGAATGAATAAAGGTTGCATCTTTATTTAATTTTTGGGGAAAAGATTACATTTTTTGAAATTTGTTCAACAATTTGTTCGTTGTTTTGCTTGTTTTGCCCATTTTTCATAGCCTTATTTACAAATGTTGCCATTTATGTATGTAAAATAATGCAACGGCGTCTTACATTGAATGAAATTTTTTTAGCATTCATTTTGATTCAATTTTATTTTTAGATAGGAATCCAATCTGGCATGGGTGAGCAAGAGAGATCGAGATTGAATTTGGATGATTCTTTAATTTTGCGCAATTTGTGAAATCGGCACGTGTTGTGTTTGGGATCAACGCTTTAATTTGTCGTATATGGTTTACGAACATTGGTACGGAATCGCAAAGATTCTTGCTCGAAGTTTTTCCACGTGTGGTTTGTCGTTTACAATCTACGGACAGTGGTGCGGAATCGCATAGCTTCTTATTCGAATTTCAACGATACTTTTAGATGGATATTTATAGTTGATTATTTATTTATATGGTTTACGGACTTTGGTACGGAAAACATTTATTTATTGTTGATTGAATTGAATATACGTCGCACACGGCTCAATTTTGGTATTATTTATTTATTATCTCAACTTTAAATTTATTTTATTTCATCGTACATCGAGTTTTACGAGGAGTCTAGTCAAATTTTTGATGCCTCATATTTAAACAAGTACTCAATATATCTCCAAAGTTGAAAACATTTTTAAAATAAATTAAAATTAAGGTAATGAACTGAAATTGAAGTCATAAACTACCAAACTTAATAAAATTACCAAAATTGTTAGTAATTTTTTAAAAATATTAAACCATTTTCTATTTTACATCATACTTAACAAATGAACCCATGAAATTATTTGATTTGAGGTTTTTCAAATGGTATTCAAAGTGCTTAACTGTAGAGATATATTAATTCAGTTATACACACTCATCTTTTTTATTAAAGTTATGATAAAAACGACAATTAGTTATATATAGAAAATTGCATTTACATTACATTCCAAAGTAGAAAAAACTTTTAAAATACTACCTGCCTAAAAGGCTAAACGGCTAGATAAAAAGTGATGCTAATCACATGTTTATTTTTACTATTGCTCATAAAAAGATAGTACTATAATTATTATTCTTATCTCTTATTTGTTTTTTTCTAAAAAAAAAAAAAAAATTGGTCAGTTACAATACATCCACCCTGTCACATGGTACAAAATTTATACTACTGTTTCTTATAATTACCCATTCCACATTGAACTATATGACTAATTTAATTCTAGAGAAGTTTATATTAGCTATATTGTATCTTAATACTCCCTCCGTCCCAGATAATTCGTCCCAGTTCATTTTTCACACTCATTTTGCAAAAATAATAATAAGTAGGTAAAGTTGAGAGAAAGTAAAATAAGAGAAGCAATAATGTAGATAAGACTATTCTCTACATTATTCTCTCTTTTACTTTACTTTCTCTCCACTTTAACTATTTATTATTATTTTTGCAAAATGAGTATAAAAAAGGAATTGGGACGAATTATCTGGGACGGAGGGAGTATTATTTTACTTAACGAACCGAATACCTTCTAAATGGTTGGTTGCTTTATGGTTATCCACATAAAAGAATTTTAGATTATTTTTCTTAGATTTTAATTTCATTTATAAAAATTCAAATTTTAGATTTTAAACTATTGATAAATTAATATATAGAATAATTAAAACTTTCTTTGTTTTAGTAAACTAATAAAAGATAGTTGAATATTTTAATGAGTACCATGAAGATATATTTTGTCCATAATATGAAAAGAATATAGTACTACTAAATTAGCATAACATGATATTTTAAACATCAGCAACGCTATCTTAATTCGTGAACATGATTAGGATGAAATCTCCAAATCATTTATGAAATTAACTCATTCGTGAATATGATATCTTAATGAAGTACTAATATTTTCGCGGAAAAAAAAGGCATATGATCCGATTTATAAGACATAATCGGTTTTATTCAATGCTACACTTGTTCGTACAACCTAAACTCAAGGAAATAACTCAACTTTCTTCATTCAACATCTCTCATATTCACAAAAAAAAAAAAAAAACCATCAATCTTCTTACATATCTCTTCCCCTCTCCTTCTCTCTCTAATCCACAATGCCAAGCAAGCTCAAGAAGGCCATTGCTGTCGTGAAAGACCAAACCAGCATCAGCCTCGCCAAGGTCTCCAGCAAGGACTGCGCCAACCTCGAGGTCGCGATTCTCAAGGCCACGAGCCACGAGGATGTCCCCATCGACGACAAGTACGCCTATGAGGTCATCCGGCTCGTGGCCTCCAACAAGATCCACGCGGCGGCCTGCGCGCGTGCCATCAGCAAGCGCATAGGCCGCACGCGCAACTGGGTCGTCGCCCTGAAATCCCTGATGCTCGTCCTCAGGATCTTCCAGGACGGCGACCCTTACTTCCCGCGCGAGGTCCTCCACGCGATGAAGCGCGGCGCCAAGATCCTCAACCTCTCGAGCTTCCGCGACGACTCCAACTCGAGCCCGTGGGACTACACGGCCTTCGTCCGCACCTTCGCCCTCTACCTCGACGAGCGCCTCGAGTGCTTCCTCACGGGGAAGCTCCAGCGCCGCCAGGCGCTGGACGGGGCCGCGGAGGCCTCCTCGGTCTTCCAGCGGAGCCGGAGCAAGATCATCTGCGCGACCGAGCCGGTCCGGGACATGAAGCCCGCGATGCTCCTCGACAAGATGTCGTACTGGCAGCGACTCCTCGACCGAGCCCTGGCTACGCGGCCGACCGGGTGCGCGAAAGAGAACCGGCTCGTCCACGTGGCGCTCTACGCCGTGCTTAAGGAAAGTTTCGATCTTTACAAGGATATATCCGAAGGGCTTTCCCTCATTCTTGATAGCTTCTTCCATCTGCAATACCAAAATTGTGTGATAGCATTCCAAACATGTATCAAAGCTGTGAAGCAATTTGAAGAAGTCTCTTCTTTCTTCAGCCTCTGCCAAAGCTTAGGCATCGGAAGAGTCTACGAGTATCCGATCATACAAGCGATCTCCGACGAATTGATCGAATCTCTTCAAGAATTCTTGAAAGATAAATCGTCGTTCACCAACAAGCCGATGATCGGTAACCAGATGGCCGCCCCGGCGCCTCCGGCAGCCGCGCCGTTGCGGACGAGGTCGGCCCGGGGCCATAGCTACGGCGCGCAGTCGGACTTCTCGGTGACGACGGATGGCTTCTCGGACGAGGGCTCCGAGGTCGGGTCACACGCACACACGGCGAGCGCCTCGATCGATGACCTAATCCGGGGGGCCGGGACGTGGAAGAGCCGCGGAATCTCGATCGATCTCGAGGCTTACTCGTCGTTCAAGCCGGACGATGCGTTCGGGGTGAGCGACACGGGCTCGAGCCGATCGCTGCCGGTGACGAGCTCCGGCCTCGACATGATGTCGGTCGACGACTGGTCGTCGGAGGACGAGGACGAGGACGAGGACGAGAACCAGAATAAGGGCCGCCGGCGGAGGGAGAAGCTGGGGACATTGCTATCGAAGAACTGGGAGACTGTGCTAGCTGAATCAGCGCAAGCGCAAGCACCGGCGGGGATGGGGCCGACGCCGATGCCTCTTATCGACATTAACACAAACACCTTCTGTGCGTATTCTGAAAACTCGCCGTTGGCGGCGGGGCCCGAGCAGGATTTCGTCCTGTTTGAGGTGGAGCGGACGGAACCGGAAACGCCGGCGAGTCAGCACTACAATCCGTTTCTAGAGGACGCGGCGGAAACGGCGGCGGCGGCGACTCCGACGTTTCAAGCGACGCCGACGTTTTCTGCGGAGAATCCGAATGTGGGTGTGATTGAAGATGATCTTTTTGATTCTTGGGCTGATTTTCCCGGCGATCAAGATGACGGAGACGGCGAGGATGAGCAGAATTTGAAGGAGCAGCAGGAGCTGTGGCTGCAAAATCAGAACAAGATTTTAGAGAAGAATTGTTCTTAGGTTAGTTGTTATGTAGTGTGGATTCTTTGTCATATGTAATTTCTGTTTTACAAAATTTTAGTCTCAGACTTACAATTTTTCTTTTCTGATTATAGATTGTAATGACTAATTTAAATTCCAGAAATTTATAGTAGTAGTAGTTACTACTATTATTATTTAATACTAGTTAATACTTATAATTGGTGTTTTCATCTTGAGAAAGTAATAAATAAGAAAATAAAAACCTCATTTTAATAGGAGACCAAGACTTCTAGACCAAAAACATTATCACTATATCTACACCTGCCCAAGGTTTATTGAATAGGCGGTTAAAATCGAAATCGGTGGTTATGGTTCTGAACCGAAATCGTGAAAGTTTACTCAAACTGAAACCGTCGATTTTTGAACCGTGATTCGGTTCAGGTTCAAAAATTTTCCAACCAAAACAGTGCCGGAACTGCCGATTCCGGCCGGTTCCAAACTGGAATAGCAAAAAACTACCGAAATGTCGTGAAACCAAGCCAGAACCTAAAAAAACCGTCAGTTTGAAATCGTGAAAAACTGCCGAAAAATCGCTGGTTCGGAACCGAAATCGGCGGTTTGGAACCGGAACCGAAACCGCAAAACACCCTCGTGGTTCAGTTCTGGTTCAACAATTTCCGAAACCGAAACCGCCGGTTCCGGAACCGTGGGCATCTCTAACTATATCTACCTAGATGATTAATTTTCATTCCGAGTCAATCCACAATATTATACTAGACACATAAGCTAATAGCATTTCCCAATAATCTCGATCAACAAATGCAAACATCATTACAAATTACGGATGAAACCCATAATAGATCTAAGAGACCGGACTAGTGGGGACGAACGCAATGAAAAAGCCATCATCGACTTCAAAGACAATGTAACGAGGACCGTCAACAATAGATAACGAATAGAAAACTAAAGTAAACTCAACCCAAAAATACAACTTTAAACGTTGAATTTACTAAAAAATTACTAACACTCGTAGGCCAGCAATGGAATCGATCGACCATCCGGATTTCAACCAGATCCACCATTGGATAAAGACATTATTTGTCTATATATAGATTTCTCTCCATATAATAATCGCGCGGGAGAGTAAGACGAAATTCCATATTTGCCCTTAACCGAAACCGGTTCAGTTGAGCAATGCCTTCCCTGATTTTCCGACGATCCACAATCGAATTTGCTTCTCTCTCTACAAAATTCGTGCAATCTTCAATTCCTATATTTTCTCTCCACACACATTAATGGCAGGCCTTCAATAGCTAAGAAGCTGCGATTCTCAGCATCTAATTCAGCTCAAACCGTAAAAACAGATATCTGATTTAAGGTTGATGAAGCTTGTAATCGGTGATTGCTGTTCCGATCGATCGTGCCGAGCAATACTCCTATGGAATTCTCCTGAGATCGAGCTGCCTTTCGTTTATTCAGGTAATTTTGATTCGAGTTGGATTTTTAATTTTTTCTTTGTTGTAAATAGATATGTGGTTGAACTTGTGGTGATAGGAGGAACTTTGAAAGAGAAGCGGGGATTTAGGGATCGTTTTTCGAGTAATGGCGAAAGGGGAAGAGGAACGCTGCGTCTTTCCCTTGACGAGTTTGCAGATCGGGTAATTGATTAGCTTTGTTTGATTAGTTGCAGCTGAATTTGGATTTTGGAAACTGTTTTGTTGATTTTTCCTTGAATCATGAGCTCGCTATTTTAGCTACTTGTGAATGTTCATGTTTAGCATGATGATGAATTTCGTGCATGATTGTAGAATGTTAATTTTTGAGGAAGTAATGGTTTCTGGTCTTGTTAAGGAAAATATTATGTAGGGAGGAAAAGTTTGAGAAAACAGATTAGAAAGCTCTACATATTTAGAAGTCATTTTCCTTCTAAAAAAGATACTATTAGGGTGTGTATGATTATATACATTTCATGGCAGCATATTTCTCAAAATTTCTGAAAATTGAATATGCAAATCATGAAAATCTCACATTCACTGCTATGGAAACTATTTTCTGTTTGAATTCCATTTCCTGGATACATCGTGTGCATGTGTGTGTGTGTTCATCCTAGCTCGGTACTCTCAGTAATTTCTCTAGAGTAAACTGTAAAAATGAGGGTTCATATGTTTTGTGCAGGGATTTGCAGTCCTACCTTTCACATCTCCACCTGTTTCTAGCCAATGAAAGTGGGAATTTCTACATCTTGGTGGATAATAGGCCATGGTTGAAAGATCCTGCATCTCTGTCTACTCATTGGTGGCAATTGATGGTCACTAAGGTTGCTAAAATAATTATGTTCCATTGTAATAAGCGCGATCAAGTAACATAAGTTCAGTCAAGACCTGTTTTTCTCAAATGAACTTCTCATAATTCTACAGTCCAGGTTGTCCCCATTTGCGAACACAAGGGGCACAAAGGAAAGCAAGTCGGTTGAAGAACTTCCAGAGTTGCAGGCTTCTTCCCCACCACCTACCAGAAGACAAAGAGTCCTCCAAGAGTGGTTTCATGTCATCGATGCTATGGTTGTATCTAGGAAGGATGCTTTGCTTCCTGTAAAGAAGCTTACAAACACATTGATTGCAAATGGCGCGATACAGAGAACTCTGTACGGATTCATTGTGTTTGAGGTTGCATGGATTAATGTTCGTGGAATCAACTATTATAATGAGCTTCAGGTAGTGATTGCGGAGACTCACTTTAGTTACTAAGGGCTTGCCTGAAATCTGTTTTTTCACTTCTTGTTTGTCATCTTCAGACAGACACATCACTTGCTATAGAGGCTAAGATTATGCGGAGATGGGAATTCGACAGTATAGCACAAGCTGACATGAGCATTGCCACGTGGTTTCCAGGGACGATTAATGAACAGATTCTTTTGAAGGATCATCTGGATGCCACACTAGGTATTTGTTACAGCCCGAAACAGCAACTGCTTTCGATATTCTTGCATGATTTTTATCTTTCATTTCAATATGTTTTTTGGTGTCTAAAAAAGCTCTTAGGTATATATTGACTCATGTCCAATTCTCTTTCCACCATTTGTTTTCAGCCCTCCTAAAATCTTCAGGGCATTTTTTTGTTTCTTGGCAATCACTAATATCTGTATTTCTTCCAAATTCACAACTCTTTAACAAAACCACATAAGTTCAAATCTGTATCCTACAAAAATGCTTCTTGATAGTCCAAGGCCTTCATCCATTTTCTACTACTGCCCAACTTGTTTAGAATTAGCAGAACAAAATATATGAACGTGATAACACTTTATAATATTTGTCTCATGTTACATCACTGATTGGGGTTGTTCCAGGAGATGATGCTGAAGAAAGTTTCCCGAAGGCTGTCGATGCGAATGGGAATGAAACTTCCGGTGATGTAACATCTGCTGGGAGCGATACTCCCTGCTCTCCTGATAATACGCCTAGTGTGTGTCCAGATACAACTGAGATTATCAAGAAGACACACCATACATCCCCTACCCCTGCGAGTGTTAATAGCTCTGGAGAGGCAAACCGTGACCTGAATGGAGTCTGTTCGAAGACCTCTGATGTAAGTGACTATGAAGAAAAAATCGAGGTCACAATCTATCGTGATGTTTTGATTCTATTCAAGTTCAGTGATCCCTATCTCCCCTTCAAGTTAAAGCACATAATAATGTCAAAACTAAGGCTACTTACCCTACTTGAAGCTGGACTTCCATCTTGGGTCATTTTCCTGCAGTCTTACCCAGGATTTTGCCGGATATATAAGCCATGGATGTGCCCATTAGCACGAGGTCTATACGTTTTTATCTCAGTTGTCACTGTCCTCATTGGATTTTATGACTTGTACAAGAATGTACCTATGCTTAAGGCGACAGTTTCTAGAATGTTCGGACCCCTTTGTGACTGGATAGACGCGTGGGAAATGACTTCAAGGATCCAATATTTAGGAACCATGCTGTTTCTTAATCACTTCCAAAAGGCCATGAAATGTTTCCTTACAGCAACAAGGACCATTCTCTCCATCCTCACTTTCTTTTTTGCACCATTGGCTCGACCCTTTGCTGAGCTCTCGGAACTCTTCTTCCCCCTTTGGAATCTGTTCTTACCATTAGCACAGAATTTCTTCTCGGTGATTTGCACAGTGTTAGAGTCTTCCTTCACGATGATAGGTGATATTTTGGAGATGTTCCTGTTGCCTGTGTGGTACTTATTCAATGTAGCTAGGAATGTTGGTAAGAACAGAAGCTTCTTTACAATCAATTCATCCTTTTCCACATAACGGACACATTCTTATATCTTTTCGATTTGTTGCTTGCAGCAATGAAATTTGTATATCCTGTAGCATGGATATTTATTTACGCTCCACTTAAGCTGCTATTTGGATTCTGCCGCATTCTCTCATCGTCGTGTACGGTCTTATACGCCTTGTTTAGAAACATGTGGATGTCTACAAGGAGAATATTTAGGGTAACGAAGAGTGTCCACTCAACAGTGAGCACAGTTGAGATTTCAATGTGGCGTTCTCTTTGGCATGACCTTTTCTCTCAGGTGGTTTACCATAGCACTGAAATGTGTAAATACTGCAGTATTTGCATATTTGATCTGCTTTGCAGCTCTTGACCTTTTATTTTGTTCAGATTTTTCGTGCTCTCCGAAGTATTCTCCACGGTTTAGTGGCTTTCCTCGCTGCCTGCAACAGGCACCGGCTCAGGTACAATTTATATAGCTATATCAGTTGATTCTAGGGCTGCAAACAAGCCGAGCCCACCTAAACACTACCAAGCTCAAGCTCAAGCTCAGCATGTTTGGGTTTTACTTAGGCTTGACCATGATATAGATTAAGTTTGAGTTTCTCTTGGATCAAAATAAATAGGCTCGAGCTGGATTTGTAAATGACTCGTTTATCATCTTAATCGAGTTTCTAGCTTGAGACGTGTACAAGTAACTTTGAGGTCAAGCCGTCAAGTGTATTGTTAAATGGGAAGTTTTGATCTCATTAGGCACATAGCATTGGATAAAAATTCGAATTCGAGCTTGTGAACACGCTCGAAGGCATAAAAATTGGGCTGATCTTGAGCTCGGTAAAAGAAATATACCGATGTTAGCTCCTCACAAAATCTTCAAGCACAAATCCTATCCAGTCTTACGAATGCAGTCTGTTAGCTCTTCGGACGAACAGTAGCCTCATTGTTCTGACTATTTTTTTGCAAATGCAGTATCTATAATCACGTGGGTGAGTTCACGAAAAGATCATTAAGAGCCACAAGGAGTGCGTGGCCTCAAGATAAAGCTGAGATAAGTGTAAGTCCTCTAAAGCCCTCCCCTATAAGATTGTGCAGAAGTAGATTCTGATTTATGCATTTCATGTGGCAGTTGTTGACCGAAGATTCGGATGACAGTCCACTTCCCTGGAAAGAGTCCTCCTATCGAGTGAAGAAGTCCGAGAAGGACTTGTAACATTTCTATCAAAGGTAAACACATAAAGCTAACTGTGGCCAAACTAGCAGTAAATCCGTGTTCAGTAGGACTACTAGTACACAAACTTATGGTCCAAGTAGAACTAAAATTCCATAACTAACTAGGAGCGGTTACGTTGCATTTAAAATACCTGCTCTAGGTAGACTTCTACGCACGAAAAATAAGCAGATTTATCCTTTATTTTCGACATTAGAGAAAAGTGCATTGTGAATAACACCTTTTCCTATCATCCAAGACGAAGACCGGTTCAGCAGAATTATCAGTATAGAATGTATGTGCATTTGGTGATTATTCATAACTAGAGAAGCACAAGTTATCATTAGTTCATTACTATGTACATAGAAAAACTGGATAGAGCTTATGAGCATTGCTGAAAGAGTACCGTACAGTAGCGTTGAGAGAGAAGCCTTCTTGAACTAATAGATTGTCTACAGATCCTAAACAATCATTTTACTTTACGATACAGAGACAGATCAGCTTAGAGAAGGAATCGAAAGTTACTTCGTGCTTGGTGCTCAATAAATTTCGATAGCGATGTTTGTGCACTAGTTGAAGAAATGAAACAACTTCTTATACATCTTGGAAACTGAGAATGACTTAGGCAAGTTCTTGAAGGACGATGCTGTCGAACGTCTCCATAAACTTGTGCTCCGAAACTCTTGGGGGTGACATAAACACAGAAGTCAGGCAACATCTCTGTGATTTCTCAAGTTAGTACTAATATCTGCAACTGAGTAGGTAGCTAGTTATTCTATGTATAGATCATGTATAATTACCTTTCTTCGTTTGCAATGAATCAGTGGAGGATGATTCTTGACATCTAAAATTCTGAAAACTGAATTAAACAGAATTTACCTGAATTGGGCCTGAAATCTCAAGTTTACTATTGGACTTTTTAATGAAATGGCCCATGTGATATCACTAGTTGTATATTTATGCAGCCAGCCAATCAAGTATAAATACTAAACGTTATTACTTAATAATCTAATAACATCAATTAGAATTACTTTATACAATTGTTATAAACTTAGTTTTGAATAGTAAAAAACTAGTAAATTTTAATAAATCAAAGTACTAAGATCAATGCATACCAGTTTGCATAGATATTAAATGTGTTTCTTTTTCCGTAATTGAGATCATGTGAATTTGCCGGATCGACACCATGCTTATTAATATGCTGCGTTTGGATTGTTTGATGAGCGATTTCGGTCTATGTTAATGAGTTCTCCATATATTGTAGCTGCATCATATACTATATGTTCATTAGAATTCTGTTTAAACATCTTTGAGGACTGAGACTTGGTTAATTGGGTTGGGTAAAATGGGTCAGGTATTTTTGTTGGTCAGGCTGCTTGCGATGCATATGGTAATTTGTAATCTTAACTGCTAGCTGAATGTTTGAATAATTCTGTTATCTTGTAGTACCTTTTCTTCTGTCTCTGTTATTTATTTCCACAAATGTACCGTTCACTGAGCATTCTGTTTTATCTTAGTCCACCCGTTCAAGATACAAAAATGGAAAAGGAACTACCGCCGCCAACTAAGGTAGAAGGTGCAGAGCTTCCCAAGAAGTCCATAATGACACGGCCTGGATTTGGAACTTCTGGAAGACATGTCTCTTTGCTTGCAAATCACTTCAAAGTTTCCATCAAAAATCCAAATGAGATTTTTTACCAATACAGTGTACAGTCAATGCCCTTTCTTCTTTAAAATTTATTACAACATATAGTATGCATATAACATATCATTCCTACTTCAGGTTTCCATAAGTTATGAGGATAATATGGCTGTTGAAAACAAGTTAATTGGATGGAAAGTCATTGATAAACTTTACCAAACATACTCTTCTGAACTTGCTGAAAAGCGGTTTGCATATGATGGGGAAAAGAGTATGTTTACAGTGGGGCCCTTACCACAGAACAAGTTGGAATTTACAGTCATTCTTGAGGAATCTACTGCTAAGAGGTAACATCATTATCAGAACTCGTATTGCTTGTGTCTCGTCGTTTTCATTTATCTTTTATTGGTATTGCCTGAACTAGTGAGATTCATCTACTGTGTAGTAGCGGCAGCCCTTCCAATAATGGGTGCCCGACTGAGCCTAGCAAAAGGTCTAAGCACACTCTACAGTCAAAAACATTCAAGGTAGAGATCAGCTATGCTGCTAAGATACCCTTGAAATCCTTATCACTTGCCCTTAAAGGAGCTGAAACAGAATATGTCCAAGATGCTCTGAGAGTTTTAGACATCATTTTAAGGCAACAAGCAGCTAATCGGTAAACCACACTACCTCATGGATTGCATTCATTTAGTTGTTAGCAGCTTCCTAAATGGTAAAAATTGGATGCAGCGGCTGTCTTTTGGTTGAACAATCATTTTTTCATGATGACTCACGGATGTTCATTGATGTTGGAGGGGGTGTGACAGGCATACGTGGACTGTATTCTAGCTTTCGTCCAACTCTTGATGGTTTATCTCTAAATATGGGTACCAATCAACCTGCTTTTTCTTTGCACAATTGTATGTTTGACATGCAATGCTTCTTGAAGAAATAATGCCTCAAAATCTCTTGTTCAGATGTATCAACAACCATGATCTTGAAACCAGGACCTGTTGTGGATTTCCTTCTTGCCAACCAAAATGTGAAGGACCTTCGCTATATTGACTGGGTAAAGGTATAAATATATTCCAATGCATATTGTAGCTATACTTTTACCATTTTGATCTGCTTGTTTATGGTATGGAAATTGAAGCACAGGCAAAAAAGATGCTCAAGAATATGAGGATCAAAGCAATTCATAGTAATACGGAGTTCAAGATTATAGGTTTGAGTGAGAAACCATGCAACCAGCAGTTGTAAGTTTGTAAATATCTACCTGAGCCATTTTTCTTTTCCCCCTTTGCTGAACCATTTGACATATATTTATATTTTCAGTTTTTCCTTGAAAGTAAAAAATGGTAGCAATACTGGAGGCAGTGACGAGGCCCTTGAAATTACTGTTTATGAGTATTTTGTTACACACCGAAATATTGAAATTAAATCTTCAGCATACATGCCATGCCTTGATGTTGGGAAACCAAAACGACCAAAATATCTGCCATTAGAGGTGGAAATTTATCTCTTTGTTCTCTTCTGAACTCTGAATGTGATCATCAAGAAACTTAATCATGTTTTCTCTCTGAATTTTCTAGCTCTGTTCTCTAGTCTCTCTTCAGAGATATACAAAAGCGTTATCAGTGATCCAGAGATCATCCTTAGTTGAAAAATCAAGACAAAAGCCACCTGAGAGAATTCAAGTTGTAACTGATGTAAATTCTTCTACTTATGTATTATTACTTTTTCTTCTTTTATTGTAATGCAGGGTGATTTATTTTTTTGAATTTTTCCAGGCTATGACAATATACAAGTACGACGAAGATCCACTCCTTGCCTCTTGTGGAATATCAATTGAAAAGGAGCTTACTCGAATAGATGGACGGGTCCTTGAAGCACCAAAGGTAGTTTTTGTGTTATACCGATGAATCATGTAACTATATCACCTTGTATCTCTTTCACCTACAGTTGAAGTTTGGAAATAATGAAGATTTCTTACCTCAAAATGGTCGGTGGAACTTCAATAATAAGGTATAATCTTGGGCATTACTTTTGATAACCTGCCTTATGAAATCAAATTTTGTATTGTTAGAACACTCAAATACATTCTCTGAACTTTCAACTAATTCTCTTGCTTTGATATCTGAAGAAACTTCTGAAGGCCCAGCATATTCAAGAATGGGCACTTGTTAATTTCTCTGGACGCTGTGAAACTAGTCATCTTTCACGTGAGCTGATCAACTGTGGGAGGAACAAAGGCATTGTATGGTGTATTATCTGCTTCTCTATTATTTTTCTTAGTTTTTATATATGCATTCTTTTATCTCCTTCATTTTGCTTATATAGGAAATTGAACGCCCATATACGATTATTGAAGAAGATCCCCAGTGCAGAAGATTTAGCCCTGTCGTACGTGTAGAGAAGATGTTCGAGCATATTATGGCTAAGCTGCCTGGTTCTCCTGAATTTTTACTTTGTGTTTTGCCAGAACCGAAAAATTGTGATATTTATGGTAGTAACTATGCAGTCCCCATTTCCAGGATAAACAGTTTCTAACTAAAGTTATTAGCTATTTAGTTTATAATCTTGTTTAAACACGTAGGACCTTGGAAGAAAAAATGTCTGATCGACATGGGTATTGTAACCCAATGCATTTCTCCTATCAAGATCACTGACCACTACCTAACAAATGTACTTCTCAAAATAAATACCAAGGTATCAAGCCAATAAAACCTCAAATAATAACTCGTTTTTTGGCCATATCCTATGCCATGTGACTTTGTTATGAATTTTTCCCATCTCATTTATAGCTAGGAGGAACCAACTCGTTGTTAGCAATAGAGCATTCCAATCGCATTCCACTAATTACAGATCAGCCAACCATGATACTGGGAATGGATGTTTCACATGGTTCTCCTGGTCGATCTGATGTTCCATCCGTTGCTGCAGTAATATTTTGCCTGTTCAACTTGTTATAGTATTGTTTAGGGGTTTACTTTATACCTAACACTTTGATGCATTTTGCTTTTCCATCACTATAAGGTGGTTGGATCACGAAGCTGGCCATTGATATCAAAATACAGAGCAGCTGTTCGGACTCAATCTGCAAAGATGGAGATGATTGAATCTTTGTTCAAGCCACTAGCAAATGGGCTGGATGATGATGGTATCATGAGGTGCATTATACAAAAGAAGTTTTCAAATTTTCATCCATTTTATGTACTAGTAGATAAAAAATGCTGAAGCAATGGCTTTGCTACTTTCTTCAGAGAATTACTTTTGGATTTCTATAAAACCAGTAATGGACGCAAACCAACTCAAATTATTGTTTTCAGGTAAGAATGCTTGTGGTGGAAGTTTTATTTGCCTTTTAGTGATGCAGCACCGTGTTAGATTTGGCTAAAAAGATTAATCTCAGTGCATCTCTGCCATAGTCTCTGTTTTGACCGCTAATGTATATCCACTTTCCCTCAGGGATGGTGTCAGCGAGTCCCAGTTTGCTCAGGTTATAAACATCGAGCTTGATCAAATGATCAAGGTAGATTTTCTTCTCAGATTTCCAGCGAGAGCATATTGAGCTTCTGCAGTTGTCGTTGCTTTTATTTATTGTAGATATTATGGACTTTCAGTTTCAATTTGAACAGTCACATCCTGTAGGGATTTTGATGGCGCTATAGCTGATTTTAGTTTTCTGCTTCAACATATGTGAATCGTGAAGAGAACAGAAAATCATTCTGCAGAAAACTTAGGAAAATAAAGATAAGAAGTGCTTTCCTGCAAGCAAAGAAGGGAACTACTGTACTGTTTTCCTCGACAAACTTTAGGCAGCCCAAGACACCTTAAGGAAAAGTATTTAGCCAAAAAACTATACTTACACCATAATTTAGCATACACGTCTTTGAAGGAATACCACAAATCTATCATTTTGTCGAGTTATCTTAATTTCTATTGTATCTGAATTTCAAACCTCATGAATCATGATGTGCCTGGCATACTATTTTGGTTGCTTGCAATCCTTAACTTTTTCTACTTCAGGCATATCAGTATCTTGGCGAGTCTGATATCCCAAAATTCACTGTGATAGTGGCACAAAAGAATCACTATACCAAGCTATTCCAAGCTTCAGCTCCAGAGAATGTGCCATGTGGTCCGTTTTTTTGGTTTATGCACTCTGATTCTCTTTCGTAATTGCAAATAATAGAATACATAAGCTCTCTAATTCCATCTTTCCTGCAGGTACTGTTGTGGATACTAAGATTGTTCACCCTAGAAATTATGATTTTTACATGTGTGCTCAGGCGGGTCGGATAGTAAGATATTACCACACCTCCATTTTCTTTCTTTTTTTTTTGTTTTTCCTTTTCCCCTTCACTCCCTTTTGCTATTAGTTGTTTAGAAAAAACTGATCTTGTCCAATCCTGCCATCATTCATAACATATGGTTATAAATGTCAGGGAACTTCTCGACCTGCCCATTATCATGTCTTGCTTGATGAGATTGGCTTCTCCCCTGATCAACTGCAGAATCTGATCCATTCACTATCATATGTGTAAGATTTCAGGCTCTTCAACATTTTCTCCCTTAGTAAAGATGGGTTTAGTAATATACCGCTAACATTTCCCCCGTTTTTTCTCCTAATACTCACTAGTTGCCAGAGAAGTACCGCTGCTATCTCCATAGGTATTCAACTCCCTTGCCATAATGTTTCCTCTAGCAACTTTATTTTGAAAATGTCAATTGATCACTGTCTGCATTTTACAGTGGCACCGGTATGTTATGCACATCTTGCAGCTGAGCAGATGGCTCAGTTCATGAAGTTTGAGGATTTGTCTGAGACATCGTCTGGACAGAATAGCGTGACAGAAACTGGAAGCATCCCCGTTCCTGAGATGCCCAGGCTCCACAAGGATGTTGCTGGATCCATGTTCTTCTGTTGATGCAATGGATTGGCTTTTTTGGTAGTGTTTTTGGATGAACAACTCTGAAAACAGGTGTACATAGCTGGTGACTTCGGTGTCCGGGTAAATAGGGAGGCTAACCCTGAGCTAGGTGAAGATTTTGATACAAGAAAGGCTGAATCATTGTCATTAAACTTGATTTGTGCACCTTTTGCTTCACCTCTTCATTGTTTCCAATCTGAAAAGTTATTTATTAGTACTTGGTATGTTAGTTACATTTGTTCATAATGTAGCACCTTCTTTTTGGGTCTTAGTATTTGGTGAATTGGTTTAACATGGTGTATTGTTACATATATTATCCATGTTAAATTTACAAATTCACAAAAATTCGATAATTTTTACTAAAAAGTTAGTATGTTAACACAATCTGGTAATCGTTGTCAAAAAATTGTGTTAATATAACAAACATAATCTTAATGTTAATGAAAAGGATGTAATAAACAACAATGAATAAACTTATCTATTTCTATCTTTTATCATAAAAATGTAACAATTTTCTGGTTATGCATCAGATACACAATTGTGTTCAACTTAAATTCATTTGGCTCTAAAAGAACTAAGTCCAAATTGATAAACATAAGAAGGCTCTAATCAATATTCTATGAAAACATCAGAAATCAGATTTAACAATACACCATGCATAAACAAAATCCATAATCTTTCTCTCATTCTTGTAATTTTGATCACAAAACATGGAATCCATAGTGTCTGAATTATAAATCAAGATAAGGTCCAACAATGGTAGTAGTGGAAAAGGGAGCAATTCCTAGAAAAACATGGACACATTCATCTGCATTTTTCTTGTGTTCATTTCATGTAATGTTAGCTTACACGCATCGTCAGCCGCTGCCAAGGGCCTTTGCACCGCAGAACTACCCTTGCCATGAGCATAAGGTAATGTGTCATTACATTTAATTTTGTAAAAACATTTTTTTTTTGTGTAGACATAAAAAATTGCATGACTATTTTAGGTGACAACTAAGGATGGATACATTCTTAGCTTGCAAAATATCCCATATGGAAGATCAGGCAAGACAGCAGGAGAGAGGCCAACAGTCCTCTTACAGCATGGCCTTCTCATGGTTTGTTTGATCATTGCAAGAATTTGGAAGTAAGCTGAATTGTGTTGGTTTGTGGGTGAAATAATGACAAAATATGGTGCAGGACGCGGTGTCGTGGCTGCTTGCCCCACCCGACCAGTCTCTGGCTCTGGTCTTGTCTGATGGAGGGTTCAACGTCTGGCTCGTGAGCACACGGGGCACGAAATACAGCCGTGGACACACTTCCCTTAGTCCTGATGATGCAGTACCACTCTTGCTCCTTTTCCTTTCGTTTACTTTTTTGTTATAGTTTCGTGACATGAATAATAGTCATTTAATCGTGAACTTTTGTCAAATTCTGATGTTCAAAACAACGCTGTTTCATTAAAATAAGAAAAGAAGACAAAGGGAAAGAAAGGAAATTAAAAGAAAAAATACTTATTGTAATGAAACACATCATTTTGAGCATCACTAAACGACAAAACGTGTACGGATGGGACAATTCAAGAATTCGTAAATGTTTCAAAATCTTATGTGCTTGGCCGAGATTTCACCAAACTTCATGATTTAAATGTGTAACGATCCTTTCTAACATATGGAGAGTTTTATACTTGCTAGGTCTACTGGGATTGGTCATGGGACGAGCTCGTTGCACATGATCTTCCTGCAACTTTTGAGTATGTTCATAATCAGACAGGGCAGAAGCTTCACTATGTTGGTCATTCACAGGTAACCTTGCTAGGAACAAACATGCAATTATGTTCCGTCTATTTCCTTTTTGGGACGTCCCACTTTGTTTGACACATTTCCTAAACTGTAACACTACTCTCTCTTCCTTTAATCTTTGTCCACTTGACTCACAAAACAACACTGCATTAAATCTCGTTGATTTGTAGGGAAGTTTGATGGCTCTTGCTGCAGTTTCGAATGGAGATTTAGTGAGCATGATGAGATCAGCTGCATTGCTAAGCCCTATTGCTTATCTAGGTGAAGTCACTTCACCTCTAGCAAGAATTGGGGCAGAAACTCTTCTTGCAGAGGTAGCTAACTAATTAAAAAAAAAATCCTTAAATTTTTTTTTGTTGGGATTTCTCAGTATAATATGTACTTTTTTTTACAGACTTTACATTGGTTGAAGATCAATGAATTCAACCTTAGGGGGTTAGATAAGATAACTAGCTTAGTTTATTTGTTTCTCAACTTTTTTGTACCATGAAATGGTTAGTTCATAACTACTTGCTTTTTTTTTTTTTTTTTTTTTTTTTTTTTTTTTTTTAATTAAGGAAAGCTGTTGTTGAGCTTCTACTGCACATGTGCAAGGTTAAAGCCGTGGATTGCACCGATTTCGTGACATCTATTACAGGTAGTTTCGACACGTTAACGCCTCCGGATTCATGCATAAAATTTGATAAGGTGGAATAGATAGTAAAATCAACATTGTGTGTGTGTTCAAGATTCATAGATTTTAAATCATGACATGGATCCCATCTAGTACTAATTCAATGTTGTTGTTTTGAGTTTCAATTTAGGTAAAAATTGCTGCCTCAATTCTTCAAGTGTGGATTTTTTCCTACATCATGAGCCTCAACCAACTTCAATCAAGAACATGATCCATCTCTCCCAAAGTTAATACTACTTAACATCTCATTTATTCTTGTTTTTACATACATTTTTATTTTATTGCTTGTTGATTTTTTAGTGGTAAGAGGAGGGGAGATTAGGAAGTACGACTACGGAGACGAGGAGGAGAACAAGAAGCACTACGGGAGGCCTACTCCTCCCTCGTATGAGATGAGGAGGATCCCGAGTGATCTGCCTCTCCTCCTCGCCTATGGAGGGGCGCATGCCCTCTCGGTGCCAAGGGACGTGGAGCTTCTGCTCGACGTCCTGCGCGGCCGTGGGGGAGATGAGCTTGTTGTGGAGTATAGAGAGGAGTATGCTCATGCTGATTTTGTGTGGGCTGTGAATGCTAGACAAGTTGTGTATGATCCTCTCATAGCCTTCTTTAGGCTTCATTAATGATAGAAATGTTTTATGTATTTTTGTTGTTTGTGTTTTACACATGTATACCCACGTGTGCGTAAGTAATTTTTTTTAATCCTAATAGTTGATGCATATTCTGGAGCGGACGCATAAATTTTTTTCGATAAATGATGTATTTTATGACTTTTGTATTTTTTTCTCGAGCTAAAATCTTGGATTTTTATTGGCTTGATCGATCCAAACCTTGATCAAAAGATCATACCTTTGCAATGTCTATGAATCAAATGAGACAATATTAACCTAATAATTGGCCGGTTAATCGAACCAGAAAACACTTCATCCCAGGAATTGAAATCGAATCGAACCAAATTCGGTTCAATCACTAACCAAAAAACACCTTACTCGTTTTTTTTCCGATTATTCAGTTATTAAAAATATATACTCGGTTAATATATTGCTAGTGTCGTCACCTCATAATAAATAAGAAACAACAAGAAAAAGAAAAATAAAACAAGAAGGTATAGGTGACGAAAGACCACATGCCAAAGAAGATGATATTCGAAAGGAAATCAACATCCTTCTTTATTGGATGGAAAGTTGTTATTTGTGTCTTTTGCTAGCTAAGGACTAAGGTTAAACACTTCACGTACCCCTTTTTTATTTGAGCAACTGAATTAGACTTAAATAGGAATTATGAAAGGTGTAAGTGGGCATATAAATTTGAACTAACCAAAATTTTCCAAAAATCTGAACTCAAAACCCTAATTATTAAGAATTAAATCCGACCAAATTGAAAAAGCAAAAATATCCCAATTAATATTTATATTAAGTTATAAATATTTTAATAAAATATTATTTGAATTTTAATTAAATATATTATATAATTCAAATTATATATTAAGTTTTGTTTTCTTTTCGATTATTCAGATTATAAATATTTTACTCACCCCACTTATTGTCACTATTAATTCATGATAAATATTTTGGATTAGTAATGTTCTGTTCGGGTTTGGGGTATCAAGTCATGATGACGATCCAATCCGTATGATTTACAAGGTCTAGTTTTGACAACTCCCTAAAAAGTGTTGGATTTGAAATTTTGATTTTCTAACTCGATACTTATGCTAGAAAGATTGGATTAAAAAATCATGACCTTTCAGCACATGATTATTGTTCTCCCAACAAAAAAGGATAATAATATAACATCATTTGTATTTACTATTTAAACGTAATCTCTCTATTGCAAGATTATTATATTTCGCAAACAAGGCTGCGCAAAAAGTTAGTAAAAATATTGCATTTACTATTTAAACATAATATCTTCGGCCCCTTTTTATCAAAGAAACGTAAAGCAACTTAATAGTTTGATGCAAGAGGTAAAAGCTAATAAGGACGATGATGTTTGTTAGCAAAGTAGTTTAATTTTCGTTTTCTATATTATCATTAACTGATGATGTATATATATATATATACATGTATGGTTATAACAACTTATTTTACATAACTTTTTAAAGCAAAGCACAAATTGATTTATGAAGCAAAGAAAATGTGTTTAATGCCCTAAAAAGTAAAGTAATTCCATAGGGGAACTTCGAGAGTATCAATTCATTAATATTACATTATTGAGTACTTGTCTCTCGATTTTTTGTGTTGTTCGTAAACTTCTACATTATTCTAAATTTCATAGAATTGCAAAAAAAGTAAGGTTTTGAAGTGAGTACAAATAATTCATGAGAAAACAAGCAATGAATTAAAGAGCAATTAATCAAGCTAAATCCTAAACATGGTACATTTACCAAACCTGATAATTTAATTTTATTAATACTAGTTTGGTATGGCTCAGTTGCTTAGACCATAGCGCACACTCTAGCTAGCCCCATAGTTAAGTGTAACAATTAAATAGAAGCAAAAAAAAAAAAAGGGATAAAATAGAAGCATATAAAAACTAAATGTGCAATTTAGATTTGAGAGAGCAAGAAAAAAAGATTTGCTTTTTTTATCGTTTTTGCATTTAAAGGGAAAAAAACAACAATTATTACACTTTTGATGCTAGTAAAGTTTAGTTATATACCTCAAAATTATGACACTTATATAAAAATATAAATATTTATTACAACCTTGGGGTAAGTTTACTTAAATGGTTGTCACGAAAAAATTTCCATATATTTGTATATATATGACCAAAATATGTACATACAAAAAATAAGATAGTAGTAATACTTTTGGCATCTATCTTTGTGTCACTAAAATGAGCTATTAAACAAATTCTGTTGTAGTGCCAATCAAATTATGCAAATCATGGTCCCAAAATATATATTGGAGGAAGAATCAAATTCTTATTAATTTAATTCTCGATAAAACTAATAGGGCAAATTGCCAGAATTTTGATCAAATTCTTGCTCATCTATAATTTTAAAAATCGACCATAAAAATAATGAATTTTAACATTTTTCTCAATTTTCTCATGGATTAATATATATTTGGTTGAAATTATATCCGAAAAAATCTAAATATCACTTGTGGATTTTATCATTTTCTTAATACAATTTAGCAAATAACTCAACTATATTAGCAAATTAAAACACATGTCCGTGAAAGCAACATCATATTAGAAATATGAAATCCGAATATTTTTACATGATAAAATTGAGAAAAAATGTTAATATGATTTTTATGGCTAATATTTAAAATTACGGGACATGCCAAAATTTGACTAATATTAATTTTTTTCCCCACAAATTTCCCTAATAATACTCGGATCCAACTGTAGAGTTTGGCACGTATCAATATGTGTGAGCACATGGAATCCTAGATTTAATTACATAAACTTCTTTGTTCAAAAAAGATATTGAGTTTTTCACTCCCTATAAAAGGCAGCAACTCCATTAATTAATCACCAAAAAATTGTAGGAGAAAGGAAAAAAGGAGAGAAGATATTTAGTGTGGCAAAAAATGGTGATGACGACAGCAAAATCCTTAATTTTGTTGCTACTTATGTTTGCTGCCTTAGCAGCTGGTGGAAGAACAAAGATGTTAAGGGAATTGGAATCCAATAATGATGGAGATGGAATGTGCAAACAAGTGGTGGAAACACAAGGATATAGTTGTGAAGAACATAAGGTAAGAAATTAAGTATGTGTCTGTGTGTTTTGTGTTTTAAAGGGGAGTGTTTTTTCAATATGATTTCTTGTGATTTTATTAATTTTATAATCAATCTTTGAAAGATGAGCTAGTATTATTTTTCTTTCAAAAATAAATTGTGTATAAAATATTTTTATTTTTATTTTTTAAATTATTGGGAAATGATTGGTTAAATTAACAAATATCTAGATAAGGTTGACGGGGGTGGTTATAATCAATGTCGAACTAATTTTTAGTGGTGAACTGCTGAACCCGTCATTGTTAGTTTGTTTTAGGTCATTATAAGATATTGTTAGGTTGTTTTAGGTCATTTTAAAAAATTTAAATTTGAAAAATATGGATGTCATTTTTAGATCATTTTATGTCATGCTTACTATCATGACATAAAACAAACTAAGAATAACCTCCATATTGTTTAAAAATGATCTACAGGTGTGATTCTATGGTTCTGCAATAAGATTGAGTTTTGCTATATCGTCGACATTCTATGGTTCTGCAATAAGATTGAGTTTTGCTATATCGTCGACAGGTTATAAAACTTAAGATATAGTTTCTATAATTGCAAAAAATTGTGGATAAAGTTGATAAATTTCAAATTTGAGATACAACGAATAAACTCATTAAATGATGGGATAGATTCCATCGCCAACCCATTTCTAGCTAGTTAACACAGAGGGATAAAATCATTAAATGATGGGATAAGACATTCTTTTCAATAATTCAACAATGTGTACACTCAATTACAAAATAATTAGCCGCTTTTTATCCTCCCTTTTCAAAACTTATTAATTAAAAAATGGAATCAAAATTACAAAGAATAGGTCAAAATTTGTGATTTTTTTTCATCAATAAATCATACTATTACAAACTATAGTGTTCAATAAAATAGTGTATGTATGATGAAGGTGACAACAGAAGATGGATACATCCTTAGCATGCAGCGGATTCCGGCTGGGCGGTCGGGAGCCGGGAAGAAGAGGGGGCCGAAGCCCCCGGTTCTACTTCAACACGGCATATTAACCGTTACTACTTCCAACCCTTCACTTTTTAATAAATTAGTACATTTGTAATGTAAACAATATTATTACACTTATTTTAAACTTATTTATTTTGTTAATGTTTAAAAACAGGATGCATTGATATGGTTGGATATGCCTCCTGATGAAGCTCTAGGGTTCATCTTGGCGGACAACGGGTTCGATGTTTGGTTGGCCAATGTGCGAGGCACGACCCACAGTAGTAGCCATACCTCGCTTAGCTCTAATGATCCGGTACCGGTTAACCGGCCTTTATCATTAAGTTCTTTTCTTTCTTTTATTAATCCATATTACATTATAACATGCCTAACAATTTACTTTTTTCTCTCTTTTTTGAATCCATATTACATCTTATTTTATGAGTACTAAATGAACATTTAAAATACTTTAAGATATAGTACTCCTACTATTAATTTTACTTATCTTAAAATGAACATTTAAAATAGATAGATAGTTAAGTCTAATTCATTTTGCGCTTGGTAACATAGAAATACTGGGAATGGTCGTGGGACGAGCTAGCAGCCTACGACCTCCCAACCATGGTCGAGCATGTCTACCGCCAAACAGGGCAGAAGATGCACTATGTCGGCCATTCATTGGTATGTAATACCATAAACCCTGAACTCTAAACCTTGAACACTTTTTGTGTTCGACTAACTTATTATGTTTTTTTTTTCTTAACTTTGTGACGATGATTGTAGGGCACCTTGATGGGGTTTGCTGCATTTTCGAGGCACGAGCTTTTGGAGATGGTGAGATCAGCTGCTATGCTTAGCCCCATAGCTTATATGGGGCAATTGCCATCTCCCCTTGCTAGAGCTGGTGCTGATATATTCTTGGGTGATGTAAGTTTTTTTTTTTTTTTTTTTTTTTTTTTTTTTTTTAAATATTTCATCTGTCACAAGTTAATTGATTCATATTCTTTTTTTTAATGTCCAAACTTAAATGAATCACTTTTCTTTTTTATCCTTTTGATAAAAAAATCAATCATTATAATCTCTATTAGTTTATGTGACTTTTTTTTCTTGACTTGGTTTATACATATGACTATATGAGTGATGAATGTATGTACCCTTTTGTTGCAGGCGTTTTATTGGTTGGGAATCAGAAAATTCAACACACAAGAGTAAGAAATTAACGAGCAACGTTAACAATTTTAGAGGATGTTTACTTTGAGTGACATGATTAATAGATTAGCAATCTAATTGACCATTTATTTTGATAAATTGAATAATTTTAAACTTGTTTGATAATCTCATCTTTTAAACATATATGTAGAAGTTCGAATAGATCTTTATATAGATGTTGACATTAGTATTAATTTTGTTTTATCCATTTGATTTGTTGATTATAGTGACACATTAATTTATGATTTTGGAATATTCTTATGGATTTTGGGTAGGAAAGAAGGTCCTTCTTCCAAACTCGCTGCTGATATCTGCACCAAAATGAACTGTTTTAATGTGCAGGATCTTATAACAGGTAAAGCAAAGTTTCATTAATCAAATGATTGAAAGATATACTACTATAATTGAATAATTTTTCGTCACATTTAATTTAGGCCCTAATTGTTGTATGAACACTTCAAGACCAAATTTTGATAAACAACAACCAACGTCAACAAAGAACATGATTCATCTATCTCAGAGTAAGATCAAAATTAATTCTATGCCTCTTTTTTTAATTTTTATTTATATTTTATTTACCTCGAGTAGCAGTTGCGAGTTACTTCTGACTAGAAGTTTCGCAACTATTTTTATTATTATTATTATTATTATTATTATTATTATTATTATTTACCTCGAATATCAACTCGTGTCTAATTCAGTGATTAGGAAAAAGAACATAGCGATGTACGACTATGGCATCATAGGCGGAAATCACAAGCACTATGGACAGACGAAGCCTCCTGCTTACGACATGACTAGCATCCCGAGAGATCTTCCTCTCCTATTGAGCTACGGGGGGAAGGATCTCCTCTCGGATGTGAAGGACGTGCACACGCTCATTGAGGCATTATCGAATCATGACCGGGATAAGCTTGTGGTGCATTATGTAGAAAAGTATGCTCACATGGATTTTGTCTATGGTGTGAATGCTAAGCAAGTTGTGTACAACCCTGTGATGGAATTCTTTAAATCGAACTAGAATTTGTGTACATTGTAAGTGAATAATCGATCTAAGAAAAGAAAATGGAAGAAAATGGTATCATTGTAAAATTTAAGTTGTAATTTACGACTATGGAATTTGTGGTTGTTCGATTACATGGATAGAAGCTGACTTCGTTAAGGGTACATTTAGTTTGAAAGATTATATCTCATGACTGAATACGATTATATTTGATTTATGAGATTGAATCTCACAATTTAAACCTAGATGGATAATTATATAATAATGAATCATAGCCATCCCCTCTAATTAAAAAATCTCACAACTTAATTATAGATGGATAATCATACGATAATGAATCATAGCAACTGAACGACACCGAAAATAAAAAGGGATATTTTTGGCGGATAAAATTTATCCATTGTAATCCATTTATCCATTTTATTCTTAATAAGATCCGAGTATTACCATTTTAAATTTTATCCGCCAAAAATATCCCTTTTTATTTTTATTTCTTTTTCTGTGTATAGAATATTAAGAATGTTGTTAATCCTACTACGTGTAATTAATATTCTATACACAGAAAAAGAAATAAAAATAAAAAGAAATATTTTTGGCGGATAAAATTTAAAATGGTAATACTCGGATCGAATAAAATGGATAAATGGATTACAATGGTAATATTATTCTCCAAATATAATTAAAATGGATTAACAATAATATATCGAGTCATCGACACAAAAAAACTATGAATTGAGAATTGGGCCCTTATCCAATGGTAATATTCGGATCTTATTTGACTGATAAATCATTTCCATATCAACATCAGTCAAATAATTTGATAACTTTCTTAGATATTGACCTAAAACATCACTAATAATAAATAAATAAATCTTGGCATTTTATGCCTGCATTACATTCTTGTTTTCTTCCTTTACCTATTTGTCTTTCTATATTGGAGAACACAAATCCACATTTATGTCCCATTAAAAACCAAATTAAATTATTGAGTGTCTCTCACTAGACTTAACTATCATGTACACAATTTAATTTGAGATTGGTTTCATAGATATATCAAATTAATAACTTTTACATAATTTAAACTCATTATATGTTGAAATTGTATTTGGCGTAATGTTAAGTTTTTTTTACTTTAATTTAATATTAATATAAGAAAAAAATAGGCTTAATGGGAGTTCCTATCCAATCTTTTTCCATCATATCGATCTACATGTAATGATGAATGATCCATTAATTCTATTTGATCCAGTTTGGCTAATGAAATTCAAGGTCTTAGATTTACTTCAAAATTGTCTTGTTATTCACAATGTTTTGGTATCATGGTCCTAAAATATGGGAAGAAGAATCAATTTCTTTAAAAATTAAATGTTCTTGATATATAATACATGTTGTCCAATCGTGGAGTCTTTAGCTTAGTATGAACACATGGAACCGTGTCACTAACGATGTCTGAATTTTATCTTGTAATGATAATAACATAAATTCTTATTCAATTAGATTTTGAGCTTCCATCCCTATAAATTGGCATGAAATTAAGCCATTGATCAATCACCAATTTCTTTTACAAAAATGGCGATGAAGACAGTGACATCCTTAACTTTGTTGCTACTTATGTTTGCTGTCTTAGCAGCAGGTAGAGGAACACAGATTTCAAGAGAAAAATTGGAATCCAGTAATAAAGATGGAATTTGTGAGCTAATAGTGAAGACACAAGGCTATAGCTGTGAAGAACATAAGGTAATTAGACTATGTTTTTATCCATTTATTAGTAGTTTGAAAAAAATTTAGTAGTTGAAATTGGTAATGATTAATCGGTGTCGTAAATAGTCTTTCGTATTGGAAAAAACGGAACTAACAAATGTTCCACATCGGTGTAGATAGAAAACTGAAAACACTACATTTTCTATTTTGGTATAAGAGAGAGTAGACATTTTAACTAACTAAATAATATATATGGACTTCATTACATAAGTTTTATAAAAAATTTCACTTACAAAAAATTGATTTCAAGATGAAGCTATATAAACTTTCCAATAATCAAAATTCAAAATGAGTCAAGTAGTGGTGATTTATTTAGAAATTATTAACTCTACCATAACTGATCAGGTGACTACAAAAGATGGATTCATCCTGAGCTTGCAAAGGATTCCGATGGGGCGATCGGGGACGAAGGGGGGGCCCAAGCCCCCCGTTCTACTCCAACATGGCCTAATAAGTGTTGATACCTCAAACCCTCTAAGTTTTCATCTTTCAGATTAATTGCTAAAAAAATTATTTATTTTCATAAACAGGATGCCACAACATGGCTGGATCTGTCTCCTGATGAGTCTCTAGGGTTCATCTTGGCGGACAACGGGTTCGACGTATGGTTGGGCAACGTGCGAGGCACGAACTACAGCAGTGGCCATACCTCGCTCGGCCCTAATGATCCGGTGAAAATCAAACTTAAATGTAACACATACACAAATAAATACTAAGTGTATTCTCATTTCTCACCAATATTTGGAAATTTTAATTAGGAATATTGGGATTGGTCGTGGGACGAGCTAGTAGCTTACGACCTCCCAGCCATGTTCGACTACGTGCACTCCCAAACCGGCCAGAAGTTGCACTATGTTGGCCATTCCTTGGTAGCTACTAAACACTTTTTCTTTCTTTTCATCTCATTTTATCTCAACTTTTTGTGATTTTTTATTTTTTTGTGTGATGATTGTAGGGTACTTTGATGGCGTTTGGTGCATTTTCGAGGCACGAGGTTTTGAGCATGGTGAGATCAGCTGCACTGCTTAGCCCCATAGCTTATATGGGGCAAATGCCATCTCCTCTTGCTAGAGCTGCTGCTGATATCTTCACAGCTGAAGTAAGTTCAATACTAGTACTAGTTTATTCTTTCATCTTATGTTGTTGTGTTTCATCGGTGTAAACGCAATCTTGTGACGTTCGACAGGTGATTTACTGGTTGGGAGTCAAAGAATTCGCTCCGGGAGGGTGAGTAACGCGTTAAAAATTATCTAAGCAATAAGAGATCTATCTTTCATGTAGAAATGGAAATAGGACTTTTTGTGAGAAAATCATGAAATTTTTGATGATTTATTATGGAATTTGAGATTGATTTGTTTTTATTTGGATTTGACAGAGGTCCTGCTTCCAAGCTTGTTGCTGATATATGCAGCCACATTGATTGTTCCAATTTTGAAAATATTATTACAGGTAATACAAAAGTTAAATAAAATTGTTTTACATCCTCACAAATTTTTTCTCAATTTTTTCACCTTCAATTTAGGCCCTAATTGTTGTATGAACTCTTCAACACCAAGTCTCTCTCACCAACAACCAACAGCTACAAAGAACATGATCCATCTAGCACAGAGTAAGATCAAGAGTTTCGCGCCTATTTTTTTTATTTTGAATTATTTACCTCGAATAGTAGCTGAGGAGTTACCGGTGTCTTGCTAGTGATAAGGAAAGGGACCATAGCAATGTACGACTATGGAAGTGATGGGGACAACAACAAGCACTATGGACAGGCGACGCCTCCGGACTACAACATCACTAGCATCCCAAATGACCTTCCTCTCTTCCTCAGTTATGGAGGGAAGGATCTTCTCTCAGATGTTAAAGACGTGCAGACGCTCGTTGGGGTGCTGTCGGATCATGAACCCGATAAGCTTGTGGTGAAGTACATAGATAACTATGCTCACTTGGATTTTGTCTCTGCTGTGAATGCTAATCAACTTGTGTATAAGCCTCTCATGGCCTTCTTTAGTTCCAACTAGAATTTGTGTACATTGAATTCCACATTAATTTAGATATGTTATTGTGAATATAGCAACACTTAATGAAGCTTTTTATGGCCGTCCGTGACACTATAAGTGAGTCGTTCGTCTCAAAGAATGAAGCTTTTTTACGCACGAAAAAAGTTTCTCAAGTCTGTGGATCATATTACTTTTTCAAACAAAAGGATAGGATTTTCTATTTCTGTATCACTGCATATACTCAAAACTGTTTTCTTTTGAAAAAACCTAAATCACAAAATGAGCTAAATCAGAAATGTGGAGTAACTCTTGGACAAGCCTCTTCTAGACGCTGCGGTCACATTTTCCATCGTTTTGTAGAGAGCTTGTTTCGCCTCCCGACTCCCACAGGTTATGAGGTCGTTGATTCACTTCAAGTCTTGATCTGTTCGGCCAGCGAATCCAAATGAGGTCGCCTTTCTTCTTTCATCTTAAGTTTGTGTTTTCTATTCTGAACAAGCATTCTCTTCTCAGAGGTGAATCTGTAAAGATTGCTCGAATGAAATCTTTGACCTGCAATGGAAGAGGCAGTGATTAATAGCATTCCTTTCCGTTTAAGATGTACACGGGTTTTTGTACCTCTGATGCTTTGAAGTTGCAATCAGCAAGTTCACCGCTTTCCCAGGCATCGGTAATGGACTTCAGAGGCATATCCAAGAGTTCTAAGGGAGTATGCAGGAAAAAGTGTAAGAAAAAAGTAGTATGCTATAATGGAAACATGGTGCGATAATCGATAAAAAATTATCACCGGCCAACTTTCTCAGCTTCCGAATGGATAGTATAAGATTATCCATGTCCTTTTGAGCCTCTTGTGACTTCTCTCTCTCGTCCCCGGCCAACATGGGCTCGAGTAAAGAGGATAGATGCTCGAACAGCAGCTGAATCAGTCTTTGTAGCTGTATTTGGAAAGCCAGTGAGATAGATACTTCAGGTTGAAATTTATACATCTATGAACTATATATATACAGTATATATCAGGTTCTGCACCGCACCTGCAATGTTTCTTCGGCAGCCATGTCATCTATAAGAAGTATCTCTTTTGCAAGTCTTGTAAAGACTGACTCTAGAATCACGGTCATACTCTTCTCATAAACGGAAGGAAGTAACAAAGGTTCCCAGATGATGTGCACTTTCTCAATTACGAATGCAATCTAACACAAAACCCAATCAACGTCTCAAACAGGAGAAATGATTTGAAAATGAAAACATGGGGAAGGCATCAAAGCTTTTTCATTTAAAAGAGGTGCTGGAATACCTGGTCGATGCAAAATTTGGCAGATTCGAACTGCTTTATTTGGTGGGTATTTTGGAATCCGTTGGCTCCATCGATAGCCTAGTCAACAGCATATTATAGCATAATCAGACTTATAAAAGAAAATACCATTATGAAGCCCATAACATAACAAGAAAGTGTACCTGATTTAAGTTGGACATAACAAGCTGAATTTGACGCTGCAAAACTTCTTCAGCCAGGAGTTGAAATTTGGGAGCCAAATCAATAAATACAGCAAGGTCTTTAATAGAACTAGGAAAGTATGGACGATACTGCAATTCAAAGTAAGGGGGACACATTACGGAAAAGTTGTTAAAAAAAATTATTATAGTGGTTGACAACAGCTTGGGTGATCATAGATAGGGGAGACACAAAAATTCAATTTGGGTTGATCACTACTTATTTCAGAGCTGAAATAAATTCAACAATTCAAAATGAACTACAATCAGTTAGCTGCAGAAAATCAGAATTCATTCAGTCAGATAGCATCAGCATATATTCAGACAGTATTAGTATAATTTTTCAGACGATGGCAAGAAAAATAATCAATTTGCAGGCCAAGCATTCCTGCTTACCTGAAACGCAAGCCCAAGAATCTCCTGAGATAGGTAAAGACAGTCATTGTGCATGAGAACAGCCGCCTGGTTAATGGTATCAAGCTGCCTTTGAAGCTTTACAAATCAAGAAGAGATGTCATTACATTATATATTATCATAATCATTGAATTTTTATAAATATGATCATATGCAAAATCTTCACCGCAGTACAAAGGAATTTAGCTAAATAGAGCAAGATAGCAGAGTATTTTGATTATCGACAGCTTTTTATCTACAAGCTCTATGCACTAACCTTCACGGGGATGATCGCTTCGTAAAGTACTAGAGCATTTCTAGCAGCATGGTAGAATTCCAATGCCACTTTCGGAGGTGACACACATACATCCTGCAATAACCACCCCAATCAGAACAAATTCTGAATATGTGTGGGCACAACGAATAGAAAGTATAGGGATTGCATCGATTACATCATTATACTCAACTAACCTTCAAGGTTTGGTGCACAAGCTCCATTAGTTCTTTAGCTGATACAGACACCACACATTCTTCGGATGAAAAAAGCAAAATAACACGATTGGAATCAGCACTCTCTTCTTTATTGGCCCGCGATGTTCTCGTAGCATAGTCCTGCAGGCAAATACACCGCAGCTGAATCAGACAGACGAGCAGAAAACACTTACAAGATTACAAATATGTACTCACCTGAGGAAGGCTGAAATCAGATTGCAGAAGCATATTTCTGGCCCTAGCCAATATTTGAACTTTCTTTCTCGATGCAAAGTGCACTTCAACATTGTCAGCAAAACTACTCAGCTTATGATCTTTATCATTCGATGAAGATATGAACTTAAGTTCCTTCAAAGCGATCTCAAAATCAATTGTTAGTTTCCTGATTTGCTGAAACTCGGCTAGCTTGGAAGCATCGTCAGGAACAACCTGAAAACCAGATGGACGGATTTCATGAGTAAGATACGGTGGAACAAGAATCGACACTTTGAGATCCTCCAACTTCTTACCAAGGGAAACAGCATTTTATGACATCACATATATTCTCAACAATTTCTTTAGATATGAACCAATGTTGAATATAAGACAACTAAAACACGAACCTTGGCCAAGAAATTTGAAATTATCATATCTGACATCCTCGGCCAAGTCAACCTTCCAAAACAGCACATCCAAGAGCCATTGTTGAAGCATAAACATTTGCTGAAAAAATCAATGATCCGAACGATGTTGGAGTACATAAGTTCACCGTCTACCTTGTTTCCCTGTGTATAATTGTTGCAAAGTTTTTAAGCATTGGTTTAATTCACATGCAAGCTAATTCTAGTTGCCAGATTTCAAATTTGTACCTCGGGCTCAACAGATGGAACCATTTTAAGAACTGCTTCTCTGACATTGTCAGACTCCTGGCTGTTTTCTTCTTCAACAACAGGATTTGCTTTGCAACTCACTACCGGTGTAAAAACGTATTTCGTGATCAGATCTGCAATTTTAGCAAGCCCATAATCAAGGACCCCAGCAACCTACATAAACATCAGGGATATTAGGTATTGCAGAGAAAGGTATCACTAAAAAACGAATCCGGGAATATTCGCCAAATGAAGGATGAAGCGCCGTGTGGACTAAGTAAAATTCTTACTCACATCCATAGCATTCATAATAGTGGATAGCTCTAGACCATTAATTCCATCAACGCTTATCTGATACTTTACATGAACCGTGTTTGTATCCTGGTCAAACCGCACAGCGTTCTCCATAAACCTCAGAAGTAGCCCTTGAATCTACATCCAAATTGAATGACTCTAAAAACAAATCATAAATTTGGATAAAATCACCATTTCGTTACTCACAGTCAATCGAAAATGTAAGGTTCGAATGTCAATTGCACCACAAGCAGCGAGAAAGCAACATATACAGGTCGATTCTCAGTCCGAGCAAATCATAATAAGAGCACAAATAACAACCTTTTCCAAAATTGAAATGAAGAACTCTTACTGCAGAAGCTTACTAGCTCAAGATCACACCTTTCAAATGTTATAGACTCGTTTTCAATCTAACTAAGGCAAAACCATACATATATAACACAAAAAGCATTTGATTTTCAATGTAGATGAACATTAGCGAAATTTCAATCACTTTCCCCAATTCCTCAAATTCAATTACTTCCCCAATTCCTCAAATTCAATTACTTTCCCCAATTCCTCAAATCACACAAATCAAAGCAAAATTCCAATTCACCTCCTCGAAACAATCCGCCCACTGCTTTCTGAGAATCGCATAAACCGCCGGCTCACCTTCCGCCGCGGTCTTCGCATCGCCACCGCCCTTCACTCCAAGAGCTTCCTTCAGCTCCCTAAGCCCCTCCGCCGCCTCCACCACCCTCCCACGCCTCACATCCTCCCTAACCACCGCCAATTTCCGATCCAATTCCAAAACCACCCCCAAAAACTCCAGAATCTCCCTCTTCTCCCGCGCCTCCCGCCTCTTCTCCACAATCTCCCTCACGATCCTCCCCACCTCCGCCTCCACCGGCTGATCGCACGCGAGGCTCAGCAGCGCGGCGAAATCCTCGGCGAGATTCTCCGACTTCGAAACGACGTCGGCGCAGCTCGAGAAGAGGGCGGAGAAGTCGGAATGGTGGGAGAGGAGGTACGATTGGACGGTGGATTTGATCCGGAGGGAGTGGGCATCGAGGCGGGAGATGAGGAGGCGGAGATCCGGCGCTGACAGCGGCGAGGAAGGAGATTCCGGCGAGGAGAGAAGCTCCCGGACGTTGATTGAGCTGATCAGAACGTCCATAGCGAGAGAGTCCACTGTATCTACTGTAGGGAAGTCCGCAGCAGATAATATAAATGTATGGTTTTATTTCACTTTTTCACCCCGAGAATTTGATCAATTTCAGTTTCGCCCTTACATTATTATAAATATTTTCCACCCAAATTCGAGTTTATTCCACAATTTAAGAAAAATTATGAGGTTTGGATCAGTCGGAAAATTATACGAGTACATGAAAATCCTGGTTGATGAATTAAACCATGTCGTCTATGCATAGTCGTTTAAATGAAAAACATCAATGATATACTGTCACGGTCGATGAATTAAACCATGTAGTCTATGCATAATCGTTTAAATGGAAAACATTAATAATATACTACACGTAGGTTATCAGATTTTTTTCACGGTGGAATGATTGCGAATATATCTAAAATTCATGATTTTCTGACAGATTTTTAAAATTGTGAAATTCCAAAATTTGATCAACCTTCATAATTTTTCCAACAATTTACCCCGTATAAAATTAATCATTTTGTACTAGTTTTTCCAATACATAGGATTTGATAGGGGTTAATAATTTACTAACCGCTTTATCTTTACAATTAGCCATAATTAATAAGAAACTATTTAGTCATTCATTAGTATTTTAAATGAGAAAATATTCAGTGGTCAAGATATACCACATTGAGTGGGCATACCACATTATATTGCCAAGTGGGTATGCCTTGAGCACTGAATATTTTCTCAAAACTTGAAATAGTTATATGATTCATGATAACGAAGAAGCTCACAATAATCTTTTATTCACGGTATAGTACGAATGATCATCAAATTACAACATTAATGAAAGGAGTCTAATCAAATCCAAACCTTTTGAAATTTTCAAACTCGGTACTTAAAGAAAATAATTCAAGAAGACACAAATTTGATACAAATAAAGAAAAATATACAACCTCTCATATCTATATGTGTCATTAACAATTAGAAAATAGACGAGTTCCCACGAGATAAAAGACATAAATATATGTATGTACGTGCATGTGCATGTACATATCTTAATTAATGTCCTAAAACAGTAACTTCTTCTACATCGTCACCGGAATCTTCGTCGCCAAACTTTTTCAGGTTTCCAATGTGACCGTTACGGCTATCATCGGCGTCCTCGTTAGCAAGATCAACATTAACATGGATGTTGTGGCCGGGTTGATCCATGGCATGAACTTGTTTTACTAGGATCAAACAAACAAACATTCCCACCAAAAAAATCATTGAAACTTTTGGTCTAAATGCAGCCATTGCTAATTTTTTGTAGTTGTTTTATTTTATTACCTCAGAGTTTTGTTTGATTCTATGAGCAAGAAATGGGAATGAATTGGATAATTTTGAGAAGATGTGGAATTTATATATAGGATATTTTAGGTGGAGTTAGTTTAGTTAGTTGAAAGTTTATGTGGTTATAAATTGGAAAGTTTCTATTTTTGTGCAAGTTTGTTATCTTTAGTAATATGAGAGAACTTCCCAAAGATTTAAAAATATAACTAACAAATCAATGGATCATACCACTTTAATTCCTTTCACTAAATAGTCTTGAATAATCATAAGCACAAGAAGAACCACAAATACAAAGAGGGGGCAATAATTTTTACAACTAAATAATTCTATTAAGAGAATCATCTTAGGAAGTAAAAGGGGGATTCGCAAGAAATATATATCAAAAACAAAATCAGTTTTACAAAAACAATCTACCAAAAATAAAACAAAAATGGCCACAATGGTGGTGAAGTTGTTGATGATGATTTTTGTATGTCAATTTCTTGCAAATCCGGCGGAGGGCGAAATCCTAAGTTATGGAGCACTGATGCCCGATATTATCCCTCGTCAAACGTCGCCACCCCAACCGGCAAACAACTACACCAGCGGTCCCCGAAGGGTTAGCCCGCCGCCACCCTCGGGCGATGTTTTGGCTAGTACAATTTCTAATGAGATGTAACACGAAATTGTAACAAAAAGGCTTTGAGCATTGGCTCACCCCTTCAAAAAAGGCTTCTGGTGTTGGATTTTATCAAAAATTATATTATCAATTTATTTATCTCTCTTATTCTAGGGATTACTGATAAACTACCAATTATGAAATCACTATTCCATTAGTAACACGTTTCTCCTTTAACCAGTAGGCTGGAGATTCGAGCCACCTTGGAGAGAGAATGGAGAACCATTTCCGATTACGCTTAAAACATAAAAAGTAGTACTAGTAGTAACTACTTTGATTCACTTAACAAAATTTTTCTTAAATCGCATATTAAAAAAAATGCATCCACCTCCGCTGAACAGAGAGAGTAAGTATTTATATCCAGACACTACCAAACTTATCAAATATGTCCTATATCTCAACAGTAGTATGCTCACCATCGCCATAAAGTATATTATGCCTAAAAATGGTATAATATCAACATATAATAATGGTATAAAATCAACATATAATTCATCTGAAATATCAATACATTGATTTTTGATTTGTTGAATGACTTAACGAATATTATTAGTACGATATTTTTAGCATTAAAGAAATTTTCATACTGTATTGGGCAATATAAACATGAACAAAATAGAGAAAAAGACACACTCCTAATCTGTTCCATTTAAAATGATTTTTATTTTAAAATATTCCACTTAAACTTATACTCATACTTAAACATAAAAAAACCATCATCCAATGTACTTAATTTTCTTTATTCTAGTCACACAAAATAAAGTATTGCATAAAATTATATACGTATATAAAAAGGAAATCTTCATTTTATGTGGAAAAGAAGTATTCTCTCTATCCTACTGAAGATGACTCACTTTCCTTTTTAGTTTGTCCCAACTAAAATAATCATTATATTGAGACAACTCGAAAAAGAATACGAATGAACTATCTTAAGACAGAAGGAATACAAAATAACAAGATACAAAATTATATGCTATTTGGTTCAAATAAATAATATTCTCTCAGTCCTATAAAAATATGTGCACTTTTCGTTTGTCTCACAAAAATATGTTCATTTCCTTTTTGAAATGTTATCCCAATTCATTAGCCATATACATCAACTTATTTACAATTTATACCACCATTAAACACTACTAATAATAAGGGTCCCACTATCCACATTAATATTGTTTTAACTACCATTGCGCTCATCTCTCTTATATTATCAATTTTATCTTAATTCTCGTACTATATCGATTGCCCAAATTTTTATGGGACGGAGAGTATACTAGTAGTATTTTAATTTAGAAATTCACAAATAAGGAAATTAAAAAAAGTTAAATACTGCCATTCTACTGTCAGGGAAAAGGAAAAAATTAACAAATATACACAAATTCTAAATTAGCCCCAATTTTTCTCTAAACCACCATTCGCCGCCGTAATCTTGGCCCGACCGCCGATTAAGCTCCAGCGCCGACGTAGCCGGCTCCTTCGGCATTCTACAGCTTTGCGTATTTATCTATTCGTTCAAGCTCCTTACGCGACGCTTTCAATTTGTGCGCGCATTCTGGATTGCCCTGTTAGTGTGTTCATCTTCTTGTTTTGTTGTTTGATTTGATTTCTCGCTGCAATCAATTTTAGCCCCAATTGAAAATTCAGCGTTGGTTTGATCAGAATTTATGAACTAATTTGATTTCCCCCAATTTGATGAAGCCCTAGCAATTTCGATTATTAATGATTTTCAGCCAATTTTGACTTTTTCAGTTGTGTGAAGCTGATAATAGCCTATGTGTATGCGACGATTGCAATCTGAATGTGTTTTATGCATGCGATCACTTGTAAGAAATTTAATGCTGTAAAATTGCTTTAGCTTGTTTGGTGTGGGAACTGAAATTCTGGATAAAAGAACTCGATTTTTTTGTGACGCTGCTTAGATTAACTAAGAAATTAAACCCAATGCTGTTTGTTTCATCCTGTTCATTATATGTGTCTTTGCACTCTGTTTGTGTTTGTGCTTGTAATCATTCTTCTGGAAAATGCATAGTGTAAAATGGGTTTTTTTGTGCATGATTTGGGTTATCGATGACCTTAGTTTTCTTAAAGAGCTTGTTTTTTGGAAATTTTGGGATGTCCTTTCTCTCTCAGGAGCCCCCTGTTGTTTTGGGGTGTCATTTTCACAATCAAGTGATCCTGCAGCTCCGACTGCTCCGTTAACTGTTTTTACTGTTTATCTCTTCTATACAGGTGCTGAAGAGTTAGTTTATGAATTTTTGTATATATATTAGTATTTAATAAGAAAAGAAATGAGACTTCTTAGCAAACAATTTAACTATCAGTTTATCTGTACTTTTGAATGTTTATATGATGATCTATGTTTGATTGGTAATCCCTTCAAGCTTACACGTTTCTTTTAAGTATTTTCAGAATCTTCATCCACTCGCTTCTCTTACTCATCCTTTTTCTCACACTATTGGGATTTGCTTTACAGGTATCGTGTCTGGCTTGGAATTGTGCGGGTTCAACGTTACTTGATTAAATTTGTTTGATTCCCTTGTTGTGGTCTTTGGCTCTAGTTGGGGATAGAATTTCATGCTACAAAGCACATATTTATTGGTCTAAGATAAAGATGAATTTACAGACACACCATACAGGGCAGATCTCAGGCCAGATACCCAACCAGGCTGGTACTATGTTGCCTGGGCTACCACAGCAAAATGGGAACCCTATGCTCAGCCAAATACAGAATTCTAATGTTCATAGAAATGTTCCCAATATGGATCCAGAAACTATTAAAAGACGCAAATACATGCAAGAAAAAATGTAAGGATATTGTTCATCAAGTAAATAGCAAATTTCCGTGGATATATATGTTCAATTACATCTTTTGTAATTCTTATGACATGTTTACTTGTATTTGGTTTCTTGTAAATACAATACATGCAACTGAGTGCTTGGAGGACCATCAAGCATCAACAAGTTGAAGTGTGTTTTGCATAGTATTGCTTAGTTTGTCAGACATTTGATTCTTACATGGATTACGAAAATAGAGCTGTTCTATTTCTTGATTTGATGATTAGATTCAAATTGAATCATTCAATGACTTTTGATGCTGATAGTGATATGTGGATCAGTTAAAGTCATCATTCTTGAAAGTTATTTAGGAAGCTTCGCTAGGCAGCAGATATTTGTTGCTTTATCAGTCTCAATAATTTCTGGCCCAGTTTAATTTTCTGCTTATATTTTACATTTAATATGATACCTGCCAATTGGGTTGGTTGATAGTATTGTTACATCCACCAACACTAAAAATTTGTGGCATCACGTGACATCAATGAAATGATATGCTTTTGTTTATCTGCTATTCTGGTTGGATTGCTTCTACTTGTGCTATTTTTTGGGTTTCTGGGTTTTGAGTAGGAATAGGTGAAAGTTAATTCTAAGTTCTGAATAAATGCTATAAGAAATGCTTGCTTGATTAATGATGCTAAAGGTTTAGTCTCTTTGTTCTGCAGCTGGAACTTTCTAATGCAGCGGCGACAGCAATCTCCTGAGGTTCCCAACAGGAGAATGGTTGATTTAGTGAAACGTCTAGAAGATGGTTTATTCAGAAATGCCATGACAATGGTGTGTTATTTTTCATTCCACTTCATCATGCAATCATCCTCCTTGTGTAGCTAATCTTTTTGTGCAGAACATTTTATATAAATTTTCATGTTGACATTATAGTTATATATAAATTTTTAAGAACCTTAAATATGTATTTGTATGTGTGTTGGAAAATTGTTAGCATAACTACTTATGTGATTGGTTATAAGTCCTGCATTTCTATATCTTATTATGTCATCATGTCAGGAGGAGTACCTAAACCTGGACACTTTGGAAAGACGTTTGCTTATTCTGATTAAGCGCTTCCCTACAAGTAATCGCAATCAGCAATTGCCACAAGCCAATTCTTCCCCTCCCGTCGGTACAATGATACCCACACCCGGGTTTCAACAAACTGGGAACTCAAGCTTCGCTGGAACTTCATTAGTGGATAATTCTTTTGTGAACAGTAGTTCCAACACAATTGCATCATCCACCGTCAATCCGGGAAGCTTTTTTCCAACTCAAAATGGATCTTCTGGAATTGTGCATGGTAGCTCATTTAGTTCATCAGATGTTTATTAGCCTTTTCATCCACATAGAACATCTGGTTGTCTTTTCACTCATCTAAAGGAATAATTTTCTGCAGGAGGTGGGTATCAGCAGTCATCTAATGCTTTCATGGTCAATCATGGGGGAAATAACATGATGTCCATGGGTGCGCAAAGAATGACAAGTCAAATGATCCCAACTACTGGAATTAATAACTCCAATTCTAATGATATGATTGCTAACACTAGCAATAACAAGTCAATGAAAATTGAGTCATCAGATGTTGGAGCATGTTCTGATGTTGACTCTACAACTGCATCACAGCCTACTTTGCAAAAACAGCATGTTGGTGGTCAAAATTCTCGTGTTTTACACAATATTGGGGGGCAAATGGGTAGTGGAGGCAGTTCTATGTTGCAGCAGAAAAACTTTGGAATAACTCATCATTTATCTGGAACTATACTTGGAAATTCCACCAAGCCCCTGTCTCAGCATCTTGACCAGCATCAACAAAGACCAGTAACACAAGGTACTTTATTCGATCTACACCACTATAGCCATGCTTATGTGTCTGTACGTGTTTTCCCATATCCTTAATGTAATGAGAGTTAGTTGAGGATTCCCCTGAAACTTCTAGTTTGTATCTCTTTTGACACTATTCTGTTTGACAGGTGATGCCTACGGAATTGGTGCTACTGGGTCTGGAAACATGTACATTCCTGCAACAACTGTTGGGTCCACGATCAGCAACCCGAGCTTGAATTCCATATCCATGCAATCAATGCACACGACAGATTCTCATTTGATGACCAATAACCA
Organism: Salvia hispanica; assembly: GCF_023119035.1. Classification (NCBI taxonomy): domain Eukaryota; kingdom Viridiplantae; phylum Streptophyta; class Magnoliopsida; order Lamiales; family Lamiaceae; genus Salvia; species Salvia hispanica. Next base: position 539,338 of record NC_062969.1, on the reverse strand, counting down.
GTCAAATGTATCTTCTTCTCAACAGGCAACTGTGGATCTTCACTCAGTAGATCAATCACAAAAGGTTAATTTTCAATCTCAGTACCCAGTGAAAGAAAATCTTGTGCAACCTCACCAACAGCAGCTGTTTCAACAGCCATCCCAGCAGTTTCAGCAGCAAAAACCTTCTCAGAATCAATTGCAACAAAAAAGGCAAATGCCGAACCAGTATTTGATGAGAAATGATTCTTTCGGTCAGTCCCAGCTATCGCCCAGTATAATATTTGAGGTGAAGCAGGAGATTGGAACAGAGCATTATAATGAAGGTATACAGTCAAAAGTCACCCACTCCTTCCATGCTGATATGCAGAACCAGTTCCAGTCAAATTCTGTAGACGACCATCCAGGAGCTGCTCAGCCTTTTTCTCGTTCATCTGTGCCGCATGATGCCCCATCCTTGCATCCGCAGCAATTTGTGTGTAACACTAGTGATTTTACTAGTCCTTGTGGTGGTGTTCAACCAGATGCAGCTTTGGGCAGTCAGCGGTATTCTAAGCCTCCAGATGTGGATGCATCAGGAAGACTCCCAATTGATCAGACTATTCAAAATGAAAAATATCAGAGAGTAATGAGGCAAGATGGAGCTCAACTAAATAATTTATCCTCAGAAGAATCTGTTATTGACCACTCTGGAAATTCTAGATCAACAGAACCAGTGAACACAAGTGACCCAGCATCTCGAACTTATAGCGTTATTCGCGAAAAACAGTTCAAGAACCAACAGAGGTGGTTGTTGTTTTTGCGGCATGCTCGTCGATGTCATTTCCTAGAAGGTAAATGCCCAGAGCCTAACTGCTTAACTGCTCAGAAGCTGTTGAAGCATATTGGAAGTTGCAACAATTTCGATTGTTCATACCCTCGTTGCCGTGTTACATGGGATTTAGTCAATCATCATAGGCGCTGTCAGGATACAAATTGCCCTGTATGTATCCCTGTTAAGAAATTTATGCAGACTCACTTCAAGGCATTTGCTCGTTCTAATTTGAGGTCTGGGTTGCCTACGGTAGTCAATGAATCTTCAAATGCCCATGATATTGCTGGAACTTTGGGAAGGTCTACTCCAAAGATGGACCCAGTGATGGCTGAAACCCCTGAAGATCTACAACCTCCTATTAAACGCGTGAAAGTCGAGCAAAGCCTGCAGTCTCTTGTCCCTAGCAATGGATGCTCTGTGGCGTTGGCATCTACTGTAAGTGATGGTCATATCCGTGATATACAACATAGTGAAAAGGATCACGATTACCATATTCCAGTAAAACCTGAAATTAGTGATCTGAAAGTAGCGGTGAAAGCCCCTGTAAACGTTGCACAGGAATGTCCCAATATTGAGATATCAAAGGATAACGTGGATGATGCCTACATACAAACTCTGAAAGGTGATGGTGCTACACTTAGTGATTCTGTTGGATGTGGTGCTCAGCAGCTCATGAAGACAGAAAAGGATACAGCGCAAGCTAAGCTGGAAAACACTTCATTACCTCCTGAGGGTTCATCCAAGTCCGGGAAGCCAAAAATAAAGGGAGTATCAATGATTGAATTATTCACCCCTGAAATGGTCCGCCAACATATTATGGGTCTCCGGCAGTGGGTAGGACAGGTCAGTCTAGTTCATTTTCTCAATGATGCTTACTGTATTTCTTTTGAAGGCTTGCCAGTGTTACTTTTAGACATTTGAAAAATCTTATGAAATTCATCACTATTGTAATCTTTAAATTTGCTTTCAGTTATCTAATCACACAGTTAGGAAATCATTTGTGCTCTTTTGCTTTAGTTTGTTTTATTTGATATAGACTAAGATTACTTCAGTGACCTGACTTTCTTGCTCTGAGACTTTGATGATTTCTTAGCCTTGGCAAGCTTGCAAAGATACCTTAAACAGCTGGAGGCAACTTTATCTGTTTGCTCGCCTTTTTGTTAATAACAATGCTTGGCCTTTTGATAACTATTCTAGATGAGGATCCTTAAATTCATTCTTCAATATTAAAGTTGATTTGTTATGAGGCCATCCTTTTTTGTTTTGTTTTTCTCCTTAGATATTTCTTTGCTTCATATCCCATGTTTGTATTTGGAAGAGGGATGGGATAAAAACTTGTCATTTTGCTGGATTAGATCTCACACAGTTATGCCTTCACCTTCCTTCCTAATGAACTCTTCAAATGTGTCATTCACCTTCCTCTATGAAATTTGTAATTACCCTTTTTGATTCGCAGAGCAAAGCTAAGGCAGAAAGAAATCAGGCAATGGAGCATTCAATGAGTGAAAATTCTTGTCAGCTCTGTGCAGTTGAGAGGCTTAGCTTTGAACCTCCTCCTGTGTATTGTACTCTCTGTAATATTCGCATTAAAAGAAATGGAATGTATTACTCCTTCGGGTCTGGGGAAACCCGTTATTGCTTCTGCAATCACTGCTATAACAGTTCACATGGAGACACCATCGCAGTAGATGGCACGACGATTCCAAAGGGAAGGGTGGAGAAAAAGAAAAATGACGAGGAAACTGAAGAATGGGTAATGCCTTTTTACGTTTGGTGTTGTTCTATTTTGATACGTGGTGTTCGATTACACTAAGTATTTGTTTCTTGCAGTGGGTTCAATGTGACAAGTGTGAAGCTTGGCAGCATCAAATCTGCGCATTGTTTAATGGTAGAAGGAATAATGGTGGAGAAGCGGAGTATACTTGTCCAAATTGTTATATGGCAGAAGTTGAAATGGGAGAACGTGCACCATTGCCACAAAGTGCTGTTCTCGGTGCAAAAGATTTGCCTAGATCACAGCTAAGCGATCACTTGGAGCAGCGTTTAATTGTAAAATTGAACCAAGAGAGGCTGGACAGGGCTAGGCATCAAGGCAAAAGTTATGATGAGGTGATTAGGTTTTACTTTTGTGCAGCGTGGGATGTATTGTTTGCTCGCACACACACACATACACACATAAATATATTGTCAAGAATGTGGTTTATATTGCGAAGTGGTTTCTGCATTTATTAGCTTTTTGTTGAATGCTCACTGTCTATGTCACAATTAAAGCCCCTGGAATTATTTAAAGTAAATCTGTGAACTTTTGCTAAATTGTCCAGGTCCCAGGAGCAGAAGAGCTTGTTGTAAGAGTGGTATCATCAGTGGACAAGAAGTTGGATGTCAAGCCTCGCTTCCTGGAGATTTTTCAAGAGGAAAACTATCCAACAGAGTATCCTTATAAATCTAAGGTCATCCTTACTGCTTGATATTACTGCTTTTAATTTTTTCTATATAAGCTCTATCAAAATATTGTCAGTATGAATCTAATCTAACCTCTGTGCTTTTTAGAAGTCAAATGATATTGAACACTACGAGTTGCCTTAAGCAATTCAATGATAAAAATGGATATGAAGATGATCTATATGTTAACCTTATAATGAGTTTGGAAATATTCAATGATTTTTTTTGCCATTATGTGAGACTCGGAACTTATAGTGGTGAAATCTGGTTGTTACTATTTTTTCCTTTTTTTGGGTGGGGAGAGCAGATTGAGATGTGAGTGGAGATTTGTTTCTTGATATGCGTCCTGAGTGCCTTTTTTGTTTGCAAATAGTGGAAGCCATGTTAAGCAAGGTGTTTCAATTGCTATTGCAAATTTGCTGCTCCATCAATTTGCTGTAACTGTATTTTATATGCTACAGGCAGTACTGTTATTTCAGAGAATTGAGGGCGTTGAAGTATGCTTATTTGGCATGTATGTTCAAGAATTTGGATCTGAATGCCAGCAGCCAAACAACCGAAGAGTCTACATCTCTTACCTGGACTCTGTTAAGTATTTTAGACCAGAAGTCAAAACAGTCTCAGGAGAGGCTCTAAGGACATTTGTATACCATGAAATTTTGGCAAGTTATCATACTATTCTATTTCCCTTACAGTTGATGGGTTTACAAAAAGAATGTTACGATTATATTCTTAGTATTTGATATACATTTCTAATTCAGATTGGATATCTGGACTACTGCAAAATGCGTGGTTTTACAAGCTGCTACATCTGGGCATGCCCTCCCCTGAAGGGTGAGGACTACATTTTGTATTGTCACCCAGAAATTCAAAAGACGCCCAAATCTGATAAACTTCGAGAGTGGTAGGTACCATTACTTTCTAAATGTGAGCGCTAATGCACAGCAGTGTTTCACCGTTCTCTCTTTCAGGTACTTGGCCATGCTACGAAAAGCCACAAGGGAAAACATTGTCGTGGAGCTTACTAATATGTATGAACATTTCTTTGTTTCAACTGGTGAATGTAAAGCAAAGGTAACTGCAGCTCGGTTGCCATACTTTGATGGAGATTATTGGCCTGGTGCTGCGGAGGACTTCATCTATCAATTTCAACAAGAAGAAGATGGGAGAAAACATTCTAAGAAGGGAGCTTCTTTGAAAAAGAGCATTACAAAAAGAGCTTTAAGGGCATCTGGACAAACTGATCTTTCTAGCAATGCATTAAAGGATCTGATGTTAATGCATAAGGTAAGATCTTTGTCATAATTTCGCTTTGATTGTTTCCTTTCGTACTTACAAGACTAAGCAATTACTGCTTCTACTTTCTTTTAGTGTTACTAAAAGAACTTCTTTGTTTCCCTAGCTTGGTGACTCCATAACTACATGTAAGGAGGATTTCATCATGGTTCACTTACAGCATTCATGTTCTCATTGCTGCATCCTAATCTTTTCTGGAAAACGGTGGGTCTGCAAGCAGTGCAAAAAGTTTCATCTTTGTGACAAGTAAGGATTCTATTCACTTCCTGCCTCAGTTATCACAAATCTTCTTGTTGATTCCATTTCCAAGCTATGGTATTTACTCTTTAATATCCTTGAGACAGGTCTCACCAGTTAGATACGCGCTTGCTACATAATCATTGTTGACATACCAACCTTTATTGGCAAATTTGATAGAGTTATCCAATTTTTTGTCCGTTGTATCCTGGAATTCCATCATGATTTATGTTATATCTGTAGAGCATTGTACTAATCCCCTCTTTTCTACTCTTATAGTTGCTATGATGCTGAGCGGAAACGTGATGATAGGGAGAGGCATCCTGTAAACTACAAGGATGTCCACACACTTTATCCTGTACGTCTGTAGGATCAATATTACGGCTGACGTTGTCTTGTGCCTTATGAAATTTTCTGATTAAATGAATTTGAGCTTAGCATTTCGACTAAGAAATTTACGAATCTGCAGGTTGAGGTTGCTGAAGTCCCCGATGATACTAAAGATAATGAGAATCTTGAAAGTGAGTTTTTTGACACAAGGCAAGCATTTCTCAGTCTTTGTCAAGGAAACTATTATCAATATGATACTCTTCGCCGAGCTAAGCATTCTTCTATGATGGTCTTGTATCATCTGCACAATCCGACTGCCCCTGCTTTTGTCATAACATGCACAAAATGCAACCTTGATATTGAGAGTGGGCAAGGTTGGCGCTGTGAGACATGCCCCGAATATGATATATGCAATGCTTGCTATCAGAAGGATGAAGGAAAGAATCATCCTCATAAATTAACTAAAAATCAGTCCATTGACCCCAATGCGCAAAACAAAGAAGCCAAGCAATTACGACTCTCACAGGTAAATTTATCACACACAATGCACCACCCACGGCTGTTGTATTCTAGTGCCCGGCTCGTGACATGGATTTCTTGGACTTGCTTTGCAGGTGAGGAAAATGCTCGAACTCCTGGTTCACGCTTCTCAGTGCCGGTCAACCCTTTGCCAGTATCCAAACTGTCGCAAGGTCAAGGGACTTTTCCGCCATGGCATCCTGTGCAAAAGGCGCGCGGCAGGAGGCTGTCATATGTGTACGAAAATGTGGCAGCTTCTCCAGCTTCACGCCCGAGCATGCAAAGAATCTGACTGCAATGTACCACGTTGCAGGTTTGTTCACAAAACTCCTCGTATCAACGTTGCACTCCTCTCTCTTGTCATCATAAACACACGCATATGAATCCTCTCATGCTCAATGCAGGGACTTGAGGGAACACCTGAGAAGGCTGCAGCACCAAGCAGATTCACGACGAAGGGCTGCTGTAATGGAAATGATGAGGCAACGTGCAGCAGAGGTCGCAGGCAGTTCTTGATCACCCAAGCTGTATATAGCAATAGCGAGCCAGAAAATTCCTTAGTTATCGTGAAACTAAATCTCTTTTTTCGTCTCGGCTGCAAAGGAAAACCCACAGGAGTTCAGGTTCACCCCTCAACGATATTTTTCATTCGTACGTCGTCTTATGATCTAGTTTCTGGTATAATTTAGATGGGAAAAAGGGTACAGAAATCAGTCATGATTCTTTGTATTTTGTTTACTTAGCATTTCTCCCCTGTCATCATTCGATGGCTGAGTGTATCATAACTTTTACTTGCTTAGTTTTAATGGAGAACCACATTTTTCCATATGTTTTCATCTTTACTAGTACAAATAATGAAGTTGAATCAATAATAATAATTTTATTTAAGAATCTAAAAGGAGATTAATTTTAAAAATGAATTCTGTATATGTATATAGTATATGTATATAATGTAGGGGTAAGTTAGGGTGCCACCACCCCTTAAAATAACACCATACCACCATTCTTAGCTAATTATTTGTACATGTGGACGAATAATAAGCTGCCACGTGGCAAAAAAAAAAAAAAAAAATCTGAAAAAAGACAGTCAGCAATTTGTTGGTCTTTATCCAGTAATTTTTCTTGTCTAGCAATATCCGACACACTATACAACAATCTATAGATTGCTGTGTAGTGTTTGTAATATTGCTGTATAAGTGGTGTCACGGTATCACTTTAAGAGGGGTTGTCATTTTAACATAAACGTATGTATATATACATATCATGATACAAACCTCGTACTAATTTGTTCTTTGTGTTGGGAGAAGTACTTGTTAGCTTACCTCTTAAGTAAATTAGGAAGCAAAACAAATGTGAATTTCACTACTTATCTTTTTGTGTATAAATTATTGCTTCTGTTGGGAGCAAGCACATGTTCTTCACAAACTAATCCATATAAATTGCCTCCACATACACAAATTGATTTCACACACAATTCTCAATCTCAATGATGAAGCCAAGAACTATTTCTCTCATCAATCTCTACATTTTAGCCATTTCCACACCATTAGCCTTCACCAATTGCATATCAAGCTATGGTAACACTTCTTTCCCACTATACACAGTCAGTGGCGGAACCAGAAAAAATTTCTAAGAGCTCCGTTTTCTCAAATTTTGTCTTTTTCCATCAATGTATAGAGAAATTCACTTATTGGCTTCGATTTTTACGTCATTTGTTAAATTAACGACGTTAATAATGATTTTAACGTCGTTTCTATTTTTTTTTCCTAAATTCAATTTAACTAATATTTCGATCGATATTTTTTTCTAGATCCGCAAAGCATAGATGACTCAATCAAGAATGCAGCCACAACACAAAGTGCTCAACTCCAACCTACTTCACCATATCAAACTCCTCAAAACTACCCTCCATTGTGCTCGTATCCGCCGCCGCCGTCGTCGACCCTCCTCCCGCCACCCGCGCGGGCCCCGACTCCGCCGTCCCTAACACCTCCGTCGCCCTCCGCGAAACCCGGCCACGGGTCGTGGTGCGTGGCGAAGCCCTCGGTGCCCGCCCCGACGATCCAGCAGGCGTTGGACTACGCCTGCGGGTCGGGCGCCGACTGCGGGCCCACGCAGCCGGGCGGCGCGTGCTCCCAACCGGACACTGTGGTTGCGCATGCTTCATTTGCTTTCAATAGTTATTGGCAAAAGACTAAGTCTAGTGGTGGAACTTGTGACTTTGGAGGCTCGGCTATGATTGTCAATGTTGATCCAAGTAAGTTTTTGTCCCCTTAGTTTTAATAATTGTAGAAATTAAACAACATAACATTATACAATATCTTCACAATCAATCATTTTTTTTTTCTATTTTTCATCCGTCCACAAAAATTAATTGCTTTAGTGCCTAGTACTTTTTTTTCATCTTAAACTAAAAACATTTCAATTATTTCATCTCTATGGTATTATATTAGTTTTATGTTAAAACTCGTGTCATGTAATTAATTAGTAATAGACGGAGAGAATAGTTATTACAATATGTTAATTACGATATATATGCTCAATATAGTGATAAGGTATATAGTAGGAATCTCAATCTCAAAACAAATTGAAAAAAAGAAAGAAAGATAAGAGGTAAACATTTCTTAACACATGTATAAGGAATAAATCTAGAATTTTATGCTGTGTGTGAGTTAGAGTTGCATATAAATGATCATACTATATATTAAATTGATCTACTCGGCATTAAGCTACCTAAAATTTTATTTGGGATACATTTTAGAGCATTTCCAAATTTAGGTTCCAAAGTATCAAAATTGATTAAATAGGATACAATTCAATAAATAACGATAATGTATAATATATTTGATTTTTCAGCCTATCTATAAATAGAAACATAAATTATTGTATAAAATGGGCTACCAAATCAACTACTCAATTGTTAAAATAATACCAGGCCCAATAAGACTGAATCCAGTTTGGGCCCAATATGAATTTACTTTGGGTCTCAGCCCAATATCATAATAAATGTACCTTTTCATATAATATACAATTGTAAGAAGCAAATGATAAATCCCATGCAATATAAAAGTTTAAGTTGAAAAGGTTTATCATAATTAAAATAAGTAAATTCAGCTCTCAATGATGAAAATTTCACATTTTGTGCAGGTTATGATCAGTGCCATTTCCTCTCCACCTGAAGTCCCAAGGCACAATAAAAGATCCTACAATCGATATGTTTAAACAAATTTGCTAATTGTTGTATGCAATTAAAGAAATGCACATTTGTTTAAGCTCTACAATAATTTGTAGTTTAGGTACAAGAGATTTATGTTATTTCTAGTTTTATAATATATATTTTCCCAAAAAGCTCTATGCTACTCCATAATTTTATTTATTTGAATCGAATTATATGTTAATAAGTGTTTTACATCGTTATATAAAAATCCACATTAATTATCTAATGATTAAAAGAATACAGTAAAATCTCTATATATTTATAATCTGGAACCATGGATTTTTATCAAGTTTCTATAGAATGTTAGCAATTCTAGTTTTAGATAGAGTGAGTGTGACAAAATGTTTAAAGTGTATTCATGTATTTTTTGTAACAAATTAGCAATGGTTCATAACTTTTTATTCCAAAAATAGAGAAGAAATCACACTTACAATACATATTAACAATGTGTTTTAAAATATTAGAAGTACTATTAAAAAAAATAGTGAGAGACCTCTCTTCAAATTTATTACTCCATATAATTTATCACGGGGAGTGTTAGGGTGCCACCACCTCTTAAAATAACACCATACAACCATTTCTAGCCAATCTTTGTATACGTGGACGAATAATAAGCTGCCACGTGGCCAAAAAAATAAAAAACCCCAAAATAGACGGTCATCAATATGCTACACCTTATACAACAATTTTTCTCGGCCAGCAATATCCGACACATTATACAACAATCTATAGATTGCTGTGTAGCGTTTATAATATTGCTGTATATGTGGTGTCACGGTGTCACTTTAAGAGGTGTTGTCATTTTAACACAAACCATTTATCACCGTATTGAAACATAAATATTTTTAAACTAAGTGGACCCAAATCAAAATAAGAGAAAATTCATAATTTTAGGAAAAATATCAAACCATCAAGTATTAATAATTTACAAAATTAGTCTCACTATATTCGAATTTTCCCAGCTACCGACAAGTCGAAACAAATCTAGATTTTATGTAAGTTGGCAAAGGTTTGTGGTACAATTCATTGAGTGAGATGTTACATTGAAATATTGTACACTATTTTGTCCTTTGAGTAAGTGATTGAGAACCAATTAAAAAGCTAGTAAACGAAACTTGTTTTTATTTGTATGAATGGGTAAGTCACGGGCGAAATAGTCATAAATATCGATTCCCTCTTTCCTCTAAACTTTGAAGAATTGGAGCCAAGTAGCCATAAGCTACCCTACCTTGTTTGGAGCTTAATATAAGTGTACCCAAAGTCATTGAATGTAGTGAATAATGGCCAAGAATTTTGTTTACCATTTTTTTGTGTTCCAAGTTTTTTATTCATCTAATTTTGAGAGATTGATGAGTTGGAAATTTAGAAACCAGTCATCATAGAAGCATCTTTTACTCTAGACGAGATGATGCTGAGAAGTTGAGATATGAGATGATGATGCTCATGATTTAGTTATAATCTTTCAAATTCTAAAGGGGATGATACTTAAAATAATCTTTTAAGTTCTAGACCAGATGATGCTAAAAAGTTATAGGTGGTCTGTCACGATGATATGGGACCTAGTGTGCAAGTTTCGGACCGATCGGCTCATGCAATTACACCTACGCACCAAGGAGCAACTATCACTCGACCAAGATGCAGAGTGGCTATCACGAAACGTTTCGAGTATTATGTTATATTATTTCTTTATTTTGAGTCGAATGTAATTATAAGTTCATTTTTTTCATTGTCTATTGTTTCTCATAAAAACTCTATAAATAGGTACACTCTAGTGGGAGTGTTTTCAATTATCATCATAGTATAATTAATATTATCAGATCTCTCATTCATATCTCTCCTAACCCTAATCTTTTCGAAACCCTAGTTTTCAAGTCTTCCTTTCTCGTCTTTCTCTTGTTCACCCATTGCAAACGATGCCGCCCCCTACGTGACTGGCGATCTCTTGCCGTCGTCCGCCTTCAGGGTGTATCACAAGCTCCACGAGAGATGATGCTCGTGATTAAGTTATTCTCTTTCATGTTTAAATAAAATGATGCTAAAAAGTTAGAGACCATACAAGATACTATTACTTATCAAATTTCAATGTGTTACAATCTTAACTTATCTAGAACGATTACATCAATCTTCAAGGGATAAAATTCAAGATTTGTATATAAAATCGAGCGGTCCAGATCAAGGGAATGAATCCCCTCGTCTATGAAACATGACAAATAGATAAAATATTGATTCGATAAATAGACCCCACTGATTTTGACTCTCTTCTCCTGTTTTTTTCTATTTTTCTTTGATTTATAGTAGACCTCACAATTTGGGGTCAAGACCTGTCTGTAAAATCGCAATAAATTGGAAATCTATGATTTAACCAATTAAAGAATTATGATTTTTTGATTAATTAATTATTATAGTTAATTAGGAATTAACTAGTTTCAATTTCCCACCAAAATCAATACTAGCATTACTCCAATAATTCAATTTTAGCACCAATTACAATCACGATTATATATTTAGAGTGGATATTTGTTGTGCACCAAATACAAGATCTATATATGCCTTTCAGAAATATAAAACAAAATTAGATAACTTTCTCTCAATAACTTTACAATCAAAATTATACCAAGTCAAATTTAATTTAGAGATAAATTTAGTACAAAATTATTGAGTCCTTAATAATTAGGTGGACCCTCTCTCAATGTCTATAAGTAGCATGGTGCACCACAACATCATATGCAACATCTTCAACATGGACAACCACAAAATTGCTCAAATCATACTATTTCTCAATTTAGGAACTCTTCTTGTTACTATAGCATGTCCAACTTGTGAGATCCCTACTCCTCCACCAAAGGTGAAACCACCACACCCCCCTAAGCCTCCGGCGCCGACACCAAAGCCAAAGCCAACGCCAACGCCAACGCCCCACGTCCCCAAACCACCGACACACCCGCCACATGTAAAACCGCCGTACCACCCCAAGCCAACACCTACCGTCCCGCCAAAGGTCAAGCCACCACCCACGGTACCCAAGCCACCAGTCGTCCCAAAACCACCCGTTGTCACTCCCACACCGCCTGTCGTGCCTAAACCTCCAGTAGTCGAGCCACCAGTCGTACCAAAACCACCCGTTGTCACTCCCACACCGCCTGTCGTGCCCAAACCTCCCGTTGTTGAGCCACCGGTCGCTCCCACACCTCCCATTGTCAAACCACCACCACCACCATCAGAAACTCCGTGTCCACCACCACCACCAACGCTACCGCCACCACCACCAAAGGCATCCGACACGTGCCCAATCGACACCTTGAAACTAGGTGCGTGTGTTGACCTATTGGGTGGCCTCGTGCACATAGGGGTCGGGCCAAGCGCCAAGGAAAAGTGCTGCCCGGTGCTCGAGGGGCTAGTGGGGCTGGACGCCGCCCTCTGCCTATGCACCACCATCAAAGCCAAGCTTCTCAATATCAACATCATCCTCCCCATTGCCCTAGAAGTTCTTGTTGGCTGTGGCAAAACTCCACCACCTGGATTCCAATGCCCTGCTTAGTTATTAAGGTTGTTACAACTTCTTTTTATTTCAAAATTTCCTAATACTTTTGTATCAAATGTTATTGTTGTGTCTTGATACCATAAAATGGGATCTTATTCAGTTTTGAAACCAATATTGAATAAGAGACTACTTAGATTGTAGACACAAGTGTTTTCTTATGTATTTTTTCAATTTCAAAATGTATGCTAGTGTATACATAAATTTCAATTTCAGTTTCGACAACTTGAATACTTGCAAACTAGCACAAATTACTTGTCAATGTGACATGCACAACAGCACAAGTGGTGTTAATAGTATTAAAATGAGCATTAGAAGAGCCATTTATCGCCAACATTTATCTTTAAAACAAAAATACTCACATAATATATAACTAGCAATTATATAATTAAAGTTTTGATATAAATACTCAATTTTAAATATAGTAAAAGGTCTAGGGCATGTTAGGGTGCCACCACCACTTAAAATAACACCATACCACCATTCCTAGCCAATCATTTGTATACGTGGACGAATAATAAGCTGCCACGTAGCAAAAAAAAAAAAAAATCGGCCAGCAATTTGTTGTTCTTTATCCAGCAATTTTTCTTGTCCAGCAATATCCGACACACTATACAACAATCTATAGATTGTTGTGTAGTGTTTGTAATATTCTTTGTGTAGCGTTTATAATATTATTGCTGTATAAGTGGTGTCACGGTGTCACTTTAAGATGTGTTGTCATTTTAACACAAACCTAGGTCGATATACTGGATCGATTTTAAATAATTAGAATAAAAACTTTTTAATTATGTATACACATTAGCTCTAATAAAAAATGAACGTACAATAAATGAAATGTAAAAATCTAAGTTAGCGCAAAAATCAGTCATCTGAAAAGAGAATAAATAAAAAAGGAAAACAAAAACAAATCCCTAAATCCCCAAATCGTCCGCGGCAGCTGTTGCGTCTTCATCCACCGCCACGACCACCGGAATAGGGCGGCTCGCCGCCGATCCTGACATCGGCTCATTGTGATTCGTGTTTCTGTGCCCGTGGTACTAATTTTGCTTTTCCAGCTCTCGCTCTTTTATGATGATGTTTGCTCTCTGATTTCGATTTTGCTTCAATTTTGAGCTGAATTAAATTCGTATGTGGCAATCTGATTTGATTCTGGCATTTTCCAGCTGATCTGTGATAAAATGTCAATTTTTATTTTTCCGATTAGGCAGGAAAAAAGAGAAATTCGGTTGATATCGAATTTTGAGCTGAATTGAATCAATCACTGTTGCGGATTTCGTGAAATTTCCATTGATTTGTTGGTTAATAGCTTCATAAACAGTCACTCTTTACGATTACGATTCCGATTCCCAATTCTCTACCTCTGTTAATGAAAAAGGAAGAATTTTTGTTGTGATTTTGATTTGGAGTTCTTTATCTCTGTTAATTAAAAAATATCATTCAGATTTGCATCTCTGCAGTTGAATTCTATTCAATCAAAACTCTAAAAAAGGGGGTTTTTTTGTAGAAGAAATTCTAGAGATATGGAATGAGTGAATGCAGGTTCCTAGAGTAAGACAATGGCCGGAGCTCTATCGTCGTCGTGCATCTTCTGCCAAATCACCCGTGCCTCGACCCCGGCCACCATCCTCCACCAGGACGACAAGGTGGTCGCGTTTCAGGACATCAATCCGTCTGCGTTAAAGCATTATCTTGTCATCCCGGTCGAGCACATACCGACTGTGAAGCAGCTCCGGAGGAGGGCCGAGGACTTTGCTCTGGTCAGCAACATGCTGGATGTTGGCCGGGCTCTGTTGGAGAGAGACGCGCCTCACGCTGAGCAGTATAGGTTCGGGTTCCACCAACCCCCCTTTAACAGTGTCGACCACCTCCATCTGCATTGCTTTGCACTTCCATATAAGCCCCGATGGAGAGCTGTGAAGTACTTGTCTCTAGGGCCGTTTGTGGGGTTCATCGAAGCGGAGAAGCTGTTGGAGAGGATAAAGCCGGCGTCTTCTCTCTGAGGCGCCCGGTTACGGCTTCTGTGGATGCTACTCAGTGAACTGATTCATATATTGGAATTGCTCTATAATTTACTGGTTTTCTTGAATTGTTGTAGTCTTGATTTTAGCATATGTACACAGATTACAATTATTTTTGTCAATTAGGACAAATATTTGACATTTTATTTTGTAGAAAGCAATGATCTCTCATTGAAATTCTTGGAAGTTAAACAACACAACACTACTATTTGTTCATCTCACATTTGATGGCTAAATATGATCAAATTAGATTCTTTCAAGCAATGTAGATGGAGTAATATTAACATTTTTCTACTCATATATTTTTCATACATGAAATAATACCAAGATATAGTCTAGGATTGAGTTGTGAGATTATTTTAGTCATAGAGAGTTAGCTATAACCAATTATCTCATGATTATTCATTTAGAATTGAGTTGTGAGATTCAATCTCATGAACCAAACACACTACATATTTAATCTCGGCATATAATCTTGCAAACCGAACACTCCCTAATTGTATCATCAGTGAGCACATGAATGTATCTTGGAATATACAAATGATGTAAAATACAAGATTTGACAACTTTCCGTGTTACTCCGGATCCTAATACATTTCCTACTCCACTCCTCACAAACATAAAATATAACGGTGGGGACCACTATCATGTTTGTGAGGAATAGAGTAGAAAATGTATTAGGATTCGGATTAGGTGATCCTTCTGGGATCATAGGAGATACTCTAGATATCATAATATTATTCCTCAACCTGTATGTATCTTCCCAAATTTATAAACAAAGTTTAATACAATATTTTATATTAATTTAAACAGAAAAGACAAAAGAGCATGATAGTCTAATAAGATCCTATTTGTGACTAAGTTTTGTGATTTCATGAGTTAGAAAGCGTGCATTTCAATTAAAAATGCGAATAATATTTTAATACCTGAATGATGTGTAAGAGAATACATCTCTTCTTGAAAAAGCAGTTACTGGATATTATTTGTTTACATTTTTTAAGAAAAGAATGAGTTGTCCTATCAAATGGACAGCACATGATTTATGAATTATTTATGACAAATTGATTACATAATCTCCTATATAATCTTTGGGTACTTTAGATCTAAAATTTAAAATTCACGCCTTTTTATTTTTCTGTTGATATTCAAACATTCAAGCTTCTATTTGAGAGAGTGTGAGGTAAAGATCTATACTGATTTACATTTCTTTTCTATGTTGATTTATCATGATTTTTTGTGTAATTGCATCTAATTACATTTGAGATTTTATTGCATTAATTTGTAGTTACCATATGTGATAATGTCACAAATACAATATTCTTGATTGATAATTCGTATGGAAAGTGATGATTTTATACATGTAACGTTTAAATAAATGTATTAACATTAAAAAATATTATGCTCCATTCATGGAATTTCGTAATTTGACGTCCGGAATTATTGAAATTAATTAATATAGTTACCATGCTTAACAACCATTTGCTCTATATATATTTGACTCTCTTTTTATGCAGAAGACATCAGTATCAAAAAATCCTCAAGAAAATGGCTAAAGTTGTTAGATCTCTGTGGTTGATGCTTGTTGCAATCTTCATGATTTCAATTGGTATAATTTCTATACTATTGTTTATTCATCGTATATTTCTTGTTAGTAGTTTATTATTGCTATGACATGGATGTGATCAAATGAAAACTCTAAATATTGTACAAATTCAAAACTATGATTTGGACCATTGGAAAATGTCAACAGATCACAAAAAAACATCAACAAGAAAATATCAATAGAATTTCAACGGCAGTCAACGATTGATGCTGTTTTGATATTTTGTTGATACTGTGTTGACATTAAAATTTTGAAATTTTACACTGCGTTGATATTGTATTGAAACTGTGTTGAAGCTGGGTTGAAGAGTTTTGAGTTTGTATTTGCATTTTATCACTACCCTACTATGGCATTTGAATTTTTAGAAAATAGGTATCATAATTTTTGATAATTTTTATTTTTTGCAGTTCTGCAAACCCCAAACATGGTTGAAGGTAGGGAGGCGATGCAAGTGAGGAAATTACAAGAATGCCCCTCTCGTTGCACGAGCGATGCGCAGTGCGTTAGCTTGAAGTGTGGAGTGAGATGTTTGAGAATTTCAGCTCTTAAGAGCATTTGCTCTGAGATTTAGGTTCAACTTTTGTTAATCTGTGGCAAAATGAATGAATCTCTATTTTTTATTCTGCAATTAAAAAAAAATATTACTGCTATTGTTTTTTTCTGATTGTAAAGATCTCATTGTTATGGAATTTGAATGAAGCTATTTGGTAATGAGAAATGATTGAAATGAATTCTCTATTTTATCCTGCAAAATGAATACTATTTTTTATCTGATTGGCGACTCCTGATAAAAGAGTAACATTTAAAGAATGATTAAAATGGATCCTGATAAAATAGAGAACTCATTTTGCTTCCGATTGAAGGATAAACATTTGCCTCAAATTAAATAATTTCGAATCATAAAATTCTTAAAATCAAAACCATGTATTAATATATTCTATATCAAATTTTAATTTCTTTTAATCTTAATTTTTGGAATGTCGAACTGCAAATCAAAAAATAATCTCATGTTCTTAATTCATCTACTTAATATTATATTTTCTCTTTCTCTTTAAATAAAATTTTGAAAGTATAAAAAATATGTACCTTATTAAAATTTGTATTTTGGATTGTAATGATACATAGTTAATGTTCCTAAAATTAATACTCTTATATACAAATAAACGGTTTAGTATATCAAGAGGCAATAAGGTACAACATACAAATTTAATCACAAATAAATACAGTAGTATAATATTACTCCATGTTTAAATCCTTTAATAATATAATGCCATATATCAAAATCTCATTTTTCTGTATTGGATATACAGTTTCTGTTAAGGACCTAGATCCTTAACGATCCGATAAAATGGAAAAATACCAAGATAAAGATAATCCGGCGCCCGTGAGGGCCGGCTGAGATAAGGATCTGGGCAGCTGTGTGCGGGTTCCAACCCGTTGGGCAACGGCTACAGATCAGATATACGTTCCGGCTGTGCGCGGAGACCTTCCGTCGGGTAGCAAGTAGGGTAGGGAGTTATGGATTCAAGGCAATTTGCAAGACAATTGACCAAAATAATATATTCATTATTGGATAATTAAATATGATAACAAACTCTCATATTTATAATACTAGAATACTACCCTAACTTATTGAATAAGAAAACTAAGATATGAAAAAGATATGACGAAACAAAAGATAACTAATTAATTGTGATTTTCCTAAGATACAGATAGTATCAGTTTCACTCTGTATTAATGTCCATTTCCTGGCCTATCATTTATAATTATTTCAATATTTGATCAAATGAATCTACATGAAATATTTCGTATACTTATTTGATAAAATGAATCTACATGAAATTATTGCTATACTTATATAATTACTAAATTAAATTATCATTTCTGCTATATATTTTGCACAAATTTTGCAGAAGCTTTTAAAATCCACCAAAACTCAGTTATGGCCAATATTAAAATCCTCCAGTTTATTTTATTTGCAGTTTTCGTGGTTTCAGCAGGTTTGCATTTCTATTCAATATTTCGAATAAAAAATTCCATTATATTGCATCCAATTATGTTAATTTGTTTTTAATGATTCATATTGAACGAAGTATATATAGGAGTGTATATTTTGGTCGGAACAGAAGTAAAATATGTTATTTATGTTTTAAAATGGTAATTTATTTTTCATATAATGTTTTGCAGTGATAGCAATTGTTGAAGCTAGAGATTTTCAGGGAGGTGTGAATTTAAAAGGATGCCCTTCCAACTGCACCACTAATAATGAGTGTTTACAAGCAAACTGTGGAGTTAGATGTGCCAAAATATTTCCTTCTAAAAATAGGAGTGTTTGTTTAGATACCTAATTTTTGTTTCTGATAATTGGAAGAATACAAAACAGTGTCCTTTTTAGTATGTATTTTAAATATGACGAAAGTTTAATTTGCCAAAAGTAAAACTCCAATAGTATATTTGAGGTTTTTATGTTGTGAATTTGTATTATTTGTCACTGTTAAAAAATTGAGGTAATGTTCAAAATTGATCATGAATAATAGTAGCATTATAATATTAACTAAAATAAAATGTAACAAGAAACTAGTTCGACTGTTCGATATTAAAATTCTAGAGTGAGGTGTAAATGTGAAAATAATCAAAAGTCTTGAAAAATTAATTAAATTAAATAATTAGTTAAGTTATTCTTAAAATGCCGAAAATATTGGTTTGACTAACGGTTCTAATTCATGTTTTTTAAATAACCCTACGATTACATGCCTATTAATATTAATCTATCTTGTTGACTCTCTTGACATGACTCGGAAAAAACCCGACAAAGAAAATCCGAGACAAAGCTTATATATATGATATGCTCGACACACGATTACATTTACAAATTACAAATTACAAATTACGAAGAAGGATAATATATATTCTAAACTAGAGCTTATAATACGCTCGACACGATTCTGTTTATAAGACTATTGTTTTTACGTACAATCGCCAACGGTACTCTGCACCGCATGCTCGCCACCGATGTGTTCCCTTCGGCAGAATTTTTGTGATTCCGACGCCGGAAAGAAAAAAAAATGGCAGAACAGGAAAGGGACATTACAATATAACATAATCTCTATATACAAGATTATAAAAAGTAGGAAAAACACTTAATTTGAAAATTATAAAAACACAATATTATATTCTCACAAATTAAATTACATGACCAATATATTGATGAAATGTAAGACATCAAACCACTTAAATTATGGGTTGTATATTGTAATACAAGGTACGAAAACTATTCATAAGCAACAATTGCTGTTCCTTTCTTCTTGTACCAGCTTCCCACTTCTCCCTATTCACAAAGAAAAGACAAATAGGATACTATTATTGAGAAAAACACATGTATTTATAGCTGAAATTATACATATGGCTAAATCATGATTATAGGTATTGTATGTCAATAAAGTTATCACTTTTATGGATAAACATATAGGTTTGTGTTAAAATAACACCACCTCTTAAAATGACAATGTGACAACGCTTATACAGCAATATTATAAACGATATACAACAAAATTACAAACACTACACAGCAATCTATAGATTGCTGTATAGTGTGTCGGATATTGCTGGTTAAGAAATATTGCTGGTTAAAGACCAGCATATTGCTGGCCGTGTTTTTCAGAATTTTTTTTTTTTTTTTTTGCCACGTGGCAGCTTATTATTCGTCCACGTGTACAAATGATTGGCTAGGAATGGTGGTATGATATTATTTTAAGGGGTGGTGGCACCCTAACATGCCCCTAAACATATATAGTTAAACAAATGAAATGGTTAAAATTGAATTGAAGTGTAGTATAATTACCTGGTAGTATTTCAGTTTCTTCTCAATTTGGACACAAATATAGCAATCCTCACATAGAACCAATCTCCAATGGCATCAAACAAGTTGAAGAATGCAATTCTCCACGATTTCTTCAGTATGAAAGTACCAACAACTCCCCAAAATCCAATTATAAAACCAAAGCCCGTTGATATACCAACTTCTTGCATAAATGAGAGGCTGTTTCCATCTTTCTCATTCGTGTTTCCCCCCGAACTGGTGGTGGATGGCTTCAGGCTATCTTTGGGGCATAACGCGAGAGGGGACCCACAAAGCCTCTTATTCTCGGCATAAGCAGATGCATTGAAGCTTTGGAGTTGAGTGCTCGTTGGAATTTTTCCATACAAATTGTTGTTCGACAAATAAGAACAGACAAGTACTGTAGTTGTGCCAAGGTTGTCGGTATTTTTCCGGACAATTGATTGGATGATAGATCAAGACATTCTAACATCTCCATATCACCAATATGTGACAATATATTTCCTGTCAACCTATTTGATGATAGGTTTAAGGAAATCAATCCCTTCATATTGGTAAATGATTGGGGAATGTTTCCACTCAATTTATTACTTGAAAAATCAATGAGTTTAAGAAGCTCGAGATTTTTCCTGTATTCGGATTCCCGCCCCTTCCATTGAATTGATGAAAACTCGTAGTATCTTATGTTAACATGGTTTGGAAGATTATCATTGTAAGAGAGAGATAAAACAACACCCGCACAATTTAGATCCGCTGGTATATTCCTTTGAGTCATAAGAGTCAAATTGTTGAAGCAATCGGGTATTATGCCATCCAAGTTGTTTCTAGAAAAGTCTAGAATTAGAATAGCAGTAAGATTGCATATCTCAGAAGGAATACTGCCATGAAATTTGTTTGTGCCAAGGTTTAGAAATTCCAAATCAGATATTTCGCCAATCCAAGTAGGAATCTCTCCTGCTAACTCATTCCCTGCAACATCAACAAACACCAATTCTTGGCAACGTCTCAAAGTGGAAGGAAACTCTCCAGATAAACTATTACCACGCAACTGTAGCACATTGAGGCCATGTAAAGATCCGAAAGAGCGAGGAATTTCACCCCAAAAACGGTTGTTAGCCAAATTGAGAGAGACCAAATTCGGCGTTTTATCCCAGCAGTTAGGAACATCACCAGCCAACTTATTACTAGAGAGGTCAATTGAAGTAAGCTGGCCGTGGAGAGTTTTGCAAATGGATGAAATTGAACCAGAGAACATATTTCTACATAACTGAATCATAGTAATGTTGAGAAAACCGGGCAAATTTTCTCTCAAATAGTGAAATGAACCGATTCAGTAATTTTAGAGTTAACCCAATGGGGTCTACCTCGATAAAATTACTTCCCCAAATAAATTCTCTGGAAAGACTGGTGGGGACACTGTCCTCTCTTAATTACCAGACTCCAAACAGAATTTATCAGTCGGTGTACAAAACACTACTACAAACCCGCAAATAATATTGAATACAATATCACAGCAGAAAAGCAAACCCAGAAATAAATGCGGAACAAAATAAATAATAAAGAAAGAACACACCCGAAACTTTGATAACGGAGTTCGGCCAAATTGCCTACGTCTCCGAGCACCCTCTGCAGAGCCCACTTATATTTAAATGGAGAAGAGAATACAAATTTGAGGTGTATTACAAATGAGGGAGGAGTGCTCCTTTTATAGGCAGCTACTCCCCCCAGCTTCTAACTCCCCTTCGATGTGGGATGAAAATTTTTGACAAAAAGTCAAATATTGTAGGC
This sequence comes from Salvia hispanica, assembly GCF_023119035.1. Classification (NCBI taxonomy): domain Eukaryota; kingdom Viridiplantae; phylum Streptophyta; class Magnoliopsida; order Lamiales; family Lamiaceae; genus Salvia; species Salvia hispanica. The sequence continues at coordinate 517,716 of NC_062969.1, read as the reverse complement.
CAATATTTAACAAATCTCCACCTTGGCAAAATTTCAAATCCCACTGGACACAAATCTTCTCCATCCAAACAAACCGACTCGCGGTGCTTTCATATTGGCGCAGTCAAGCGCCAGCTCCAAATCGCAGAATATTAACCAAGTCCAAACAATGTTCAAACTTGGCTCTCGTCACCACCTTGGTCAACATATCTGCAGGATTCTCCAAAGTCGGAACCTTTCTGATGACAATTTCCTCTTCTTCGAGAATTTCCCGCACAAAATGATAGCGAACATCAATATGCTTCGTCCTTGCATGAAAGACCTGATTCTTTGCTAAATGAATAGCACTCTGGCTGTCAGAATATACTTCAAGTTGTTTCTGACCAACACCCAATTCTTTCAGCAACCCATGAAGCCAAATTGCCTCCTTTACAGCTTCAGTAATAGCCATATACTCTGCCTCTGTCGTAGACAAAGCTACCGTTGACTGCAAGGTAGACTTCCAACTAACTGGCGCACTCGCTAAAGTAAACAAATAGCCAGTAGTAGATCTTCGCTTATCCAAATCACCAGTATAGTCGGAATCACAATATCCGACTACAAAATGACCAAGTGATTTATCCTGCTCAAACAACAAACCAATATCTACAGTATCTTTGATATACCGCAGAATCCATTTCACAGCTTGCCAATGACCCTTACCTGGATCATGCATGTATCTGCTCACAATACCAACGGCATGTGAAATGTCGGGTCTTGTACACACCATTGCATACATCAAGCTCCAACTGCGTTAGCATAGGGAACTTTCGCCATATATTCTCGCTCATCATTTGTATTTGGAGATAACTGAGAACTAAGTTTCAAATGAGGAGCAAGTGGGGTACTTACAGGTTTGGAATCATCGTTTATACCAAAACGCTGAAGTACTTTGGTCAAATACTGCTTCTGTGTCAGCCAAAGCTTGCCTCCCTCTTTATCCCTTGTAATCTCCATGCCGAGAATCTTCTTGGCTTCCCCCAAATCCTTCATCTCGAACTCCTTACTCAACTGAGCCTTCAATCTGTCAATTTCAACTTGGCTCTTTGATGCTATTAGCATATCATCAACGTATAAGAGTAGGTAGATGTAGGACCCATCTTGAAGTTTGCGCAAATAAACACAGTGATCGTATTTGCTTCTTGTGTACATCTGATCCTTCATAAATTTATCAAACCGTTTGTACCACTGTCTTGAAGACTGCTTCAATCCGTACAACGATTTGTTCAACTTGCAAACCCAATTTTCTTTACCAGCAACCTTGAATCCCTCCGGTTGGGTCATATAGATTTCCTCCTTCAAATCACCGTGTAAAAACGCGGTCTTCACATCAAGTTGAGCTAGCTCCAAATTCAACTGCGCTACCAAAGCCAACAAAATTCTAATAGAGGAATGTTTAACAACAGGAGAAAATACCTCATTGTAATCTATTCCCTCCTTCTGGGCGTAGCCTTTAGCTACCAATCTTGCTTTGTAGCGAACATCATCTTTGTGAGGAAATCCCTCTTTCTTTGCAAAAACCCATTTGCATCCAATTGCCTTCTTGCCTTTCGGCAACGGCATCAGCTTCCAAACCTTGTTCTTCTGAAGAGATTGCATCTCTTCTTCCAAAGCACCTTTCCAACCATCGCTTTCTGAACTTTCAATAGCTTTTGAAAAGATACCTGGAACATCATCAACAACTGGAAGCGCATATGCTACCATATCCGCAAAACGAGCAGGTCTCTTATTTTCCCGCCTCGTTCGCCTGACTGCAATTGGCTCTGATTGCTGCGAAGGTTCTTGGGGTGGAACCTCTTCATCATCTGACTCTTCTTCTTCCGTAGGAGAGTCATTTGTGGTGTTCGTAGTCGGGATCACAACTGCATCTTCGAACTCCACCTGCTTGGGTGTATACTCCACCTGCTGCGAAGTATCACTACT